>NW_019101772.1:0-4834 GCF_001856785.1 Myzus persicae | reverse complement strand
TACTCACACGCTCTGTATATTTCTAATAATTATATGCATTAAACCTAATGATGACGAGAATATAATACATTATCGAATATCAACGAGGTCATTTCTATTAATATTATATCACTATTATTACTACCATTATTATTTCTGTATAATTATTATTCATTTTCGTCAGACTCTTTTATATTCTCCAGACGTATCAAACGACGCGTCTCCTCGAATTAAATATATTATATTGCTTTTGGCAATTACTAGATACTTATAATAGTTTTAAGTAGGTATTACATTTTTTCCCATTTTTTTTTTTTTATAAACATCATTAATTGACAGTACTAAACGCGCGCGGTAAATTCAATTTCTTTTCACGGCGTGGGACGCCACTAAACACCTGTATTCCTACCTGTGGAAACCTGCAATGATGATTGGGTCCGGCGCATGTATATATCCTTCGATAAATGCTACCTTATAATATAAATGTTTTATTATGTCGCACGCGAATAACCGGTCAGAGGCGATCAATTTTACATTAAACTTATAAATACGTTCGCCGCCCTTAATGTATTAATTTATCGAAATACGTGTTTAAGTATCTCGGCCACAAAAATATAAATTACGATATAGTGATTATATTACCATTTCGGTAATAAATATTTTTTAATTTTTTTTTTAAATTTTAATATATTAATATTTTATTTTAAAAAAAAATCAATACTATAAATAGGTAATAATAATAAAAAATAATATTCTTTGGTTAAAAAAGACTGCAGCCTTTAATATTTGTTTTTAATGCACATTTTTTGATAATTTTTTTTTTTTTTTGATTCTTAAAACTCCTTTGCCTGCGGGCGCCCATGTCCCCCTTCCCATTTTTATTTTTGAAAATTGATTCCATCTCATTTTTTCATTTTTGTTTTTATTTAGATTCTTATAATTCTTTTGTCTGGGGTTGCCAATGCTCCACTTCAATTTTTTTTTCTGTAATTTAACTCAAGTTCAATTGTTTATAAACATGTTTTTGAATTTTGATAAAAAGTTAGTGCCTACTAAATATTTAATGTTTCATGATCGAATTATTGTAAATAAAGCTATAAGTTTAGGAATAATGATATCATAGTCTGCAGTCTATAACAATTGTTTTTAATGCACATTTTTTCATAAATTTTTTTTATTGATTCATAAAATTCATTTGCCCGCGAGTGCCCATGCCTCCCTTCACATTTTTTTTCTATATTTTAACTCTATTTCAATTATTTAAAAACATTTTTCAAATTTTGATAACCAGGTGGTGCCTTATAAATATTTATTCGTTTCTTACCTACTTTACTATTTTCATGATAGTGTAAAATAAAATATATGCAAATGCAACAAGGTCCTCTGTCGCACTAGTTATAATAAATAAAAAATATTGTTCAGAAGCGACTGCCAGTGCCATCTAGGTGTATATTGTTCTACAACAATCGGTGCGATAATATTCAAAAAGATGTCGCAGATGGTAGGTCAATGGAACATGGTATTGATTATAAAATACTTAAAACTATTCTCCTACCTATCTATTTTACTGATACTTTAGTTTGGTCGACAATTCGACAGTTTTTCAAAATGTTTCTCATTGATATCCTTATTTTGACTCATTTTAAATATCTTAATTCATTAAGAGATGCACCAATTTTAAATGAAAAATGAAGATACATAAGTAATATTTCAATTGTCGTAACACTTTTTTCGACACATGTATGAATATAAGACAATGGTCAAATTCCACTTAAATCAAATTTAATGGCATATCTTGAAAATATACAAAATGATCTTAAAATATTGAAGTAATACAATTTAAATTTATCAAAATAAAAATAGAATTATTTGATGAACTTACAGTATCATATTAGAAATTACGTAAAACAAAATGAGAAAAATTCAATCCTATAGTACTTTATTAAAAGTATATCGCATATGAGAGTTTAATTGATATTTTGATTTCTGAGCGGTGCGATTATTGATGTATAGATGTGTGTTTTTTGTTTTTTTTTAGGTGGGGGGTAAGTGTTAAGCTTTGATTTTTTACTTCAATAACTTTCTGGTGGGAATGTCAATCTAGTTGGTCCACTGAGTGACCAAAATTGAAAATTCCCAATAGTTTTCACAATCATTGAGAAAAATCAAAGGTAAAGGATAATACATACGGGTTGTGGGGCCCCCATCAACAAAACAATAAATTCTTCAAAATAATAAATATATATTCAAAACATTTAAACTATTTTAATAAAATTCTACATTAAAAATGTATTATTTTTGACTTTAAAACTTATATAAAAATAAAACTAAATATAAGATTTTTTTTTGCTTCTTTTGTAGCAAAGTCTTCTGTCTTATCAAACATTAAATTTTGTTGAACTACATCATTTCTTGTAGAAAAAAATCGTTAATTTCGACAGATTATCTTGTGTTTGTGAAAATTTATTTTTATTATTAATTCTAGTCAAAATACCTATTCTCGAGTCTCAAATAGGGGTTGGGGGGTTAAGGGGTATTAGCACTTCCAATTTTATTGACCCTCGCCTTAGTAACACCTTCAAATCATTGTTTGTGTTAATGTAACGATACTTCTCCTTGCTAAAAAAAGAGAACAGTTTATCATCAGACAACAGGCTATTATAGAGTTTAATGAATAAAACAATGTTACCTTACAGTTGACATTTTGTCAAGTTCAAATCTATTTATTGAACATTATTTATAATGATCCAATTTTTTTCTATTACCTACTAAATCTGGCCATCGCGGTCGGCTACATTATTTAATTGTTATCACGTTTAGCGGCTACTCAAGGCTACGACAATAGTATCGAGAAGTATTTACTGATATAAACTTTCCTGTGTCCACTTCTAATTCTGACAAAAACCTAATATTACGATTAATGAATCATTAGTCAGTAGGTGCTCACTTATGAGTTTCAAGTTACATTACATGTGCCATATGGATTATACTAAAGTTTATTTGTCATATATTTTGAATAAAATAGAAGAAAGATGTTTTCAATTTTTAATAAATTAAAATTTAATAACTGTAATTTCAATACAACTTCTTTTAAGTATACGTTAGTTATAATTTATACTTCACACTTAATTTAGTTTTCTAACATCAATTGTTTTGAATAACAATTTGACATGTAGAACAGCAAAGTGAGTAAGATGTGAATGACAGCAGTTTCATTTCCAGTCGATATAGGAGATTTGAATACCGGACATAAGCAGCCTGTGCAACAAGTTAGTGAAGTCAGTTGACACTTTCACAGAGAAAGGCTTTCAAAAGTCGAAAAAAGTATTATATCTTATGTATTATAGTTGTATTATAATAATACTTAATATTACTTTTTTAACTATATTATAAATTACAAAATAGTAATGAAGACTGTATCAATTTCAGGTGGCACTCACACTGCCAATTAGTTCTGCCACATATGGGGAATATCGTTGTCGGTGGGTCGTCAGTAAATTTTTGGGGTAGCGAATATTTTTTTGAATTATATAGATTCCAAGAAATTTATGTTAGGTACCTTTTTATTAAAAGTACATTTTAATTACATTAATTATATTTTTGTTCATATTAATTATAAACCTGTTAAATACAAAATACATAATAAAAATATAAACATATTCATGTAGACATAATACAAAATTTGTTTTTAACTGCTTTTTGAAAAGTGAAACTATGTCTCAGATTTTTAGAGGTAAATTTGGGTCGCGGTACTAAAAAGATTGAGAACCACTGAAACTACAGCATTACTTGCGCGCATTTACATAGGTACATACATTTTTAATTTTTTATACATGAATTTGTAAAATGTGTTATGTTCTGTAATTCAATTGTTTTTTTTTTTTTTTGTAAAAATATAGTTATACTCATTGTAAGTAATACATTAATCTAGAGATATGACTGTCTATAATAACAAAAAATAATTATTGAAAAAATGAACCGTCGCCTGGCAGATGTGAAACCTCGTATTTTTTTTTAAGAAAATGTATCCTTTATTAAAGACGCATTAGATGTCTCACGCTTTGTATCCATTCCGAGTATGCACACGTCGTGATCGAAACGCTTGTATTACGCGCATGCGCGTGTTGAGAGCGTCGTCATATCGTCAAATAGTTTCACCCACAGCATTAGGTATTTAACATCCGAAAAATGATGTTTTCCACATTCCTGGGTTTCCACCCCAGCCTTCTCAGAAATTACCAGGGTCGTTCTCTGGAATTTCAAGGAGTGCCAACCCTGACAGACACCTATTAGATACTGAGGTACACCATTTAAGCGATGAGAAAAGAATTGAATTGTTTATGATCATTTTATATAGGTATAGAATATTTATGTGACCCCCACCCCCTCATGACTTTTTTCAATATTTATAACCATATGACGAGTATTTGTAGTTGATATTTTTATAAAGAAAATCATTTGAATAATAATATTTTTTTTTTATATAATAATAATATGAATTCACAATTTTTGAATCCAAAATTATTTTATTCTGAGTATAAAAACAATAAGGAAGAGTTGGGAGGCCTGTATGGCTGCAGGGGTAACACTGTTTTAGTATGAAGGCCAAATGTTATGTTTGTGTAGGGTTGATATTGCCACCGTGTAAATCGTCACCCTCCACGTCACAATAGAACTTGATTTTTAATACCAACGTAAATATTTAAAAATACAAATTTATGAAAATTTTTTAACTTGGATATAATAAAAATCTTAAAATGTAACAAAAATTATATGTGGGTTTGTTAGGATGGTTTTCTGCAAGCAGATGAAAACCATAAAAAAAATTGTTTGTTCCATAAGACAAAACTTCAGA
>NW_019101771.1:0-5406 GCF_001856785.1 Myzus persicae | reverse complement strand
ATGAATCGGTCCCTTTCGCGGTAGAAAATAATATAGCTCTCAATGATATTCCACTTACTACTCATCAACAAAATTTAATGACTTCTTTAATACAAAAACATCAACCTATATTTCAAGATAGACCCGGCCTTCATCATTTTTTCTCTTATAAATTTAATGTTAAACCTCACGAACCATATAAAATAAAACCATATCCAGTCCCGTTTTCTCGTCGCCCTGCTGTGCAGAAAGAAATAGATAAAATGATTCAGTGGGGGGTGATCGAGCGATCAGATTCACCGTATAACAACCCGTTAGTTACCGTTATAAAAACCGACGGCTCTATACGATTATGCCTTGATGCACGTAAGCTGAATACTATTATATTACCCACGCGAGATGCGTCCCCTCCCATAGACGATATACTGGCAAAGTTCAATGATAAATGTTTTTTCTCCTCGTTAGATTTTTCCTCTGGTTATTGGCAAATCCCGTTAGACCCCGGAGTACGACAATATACTAGCTTTTTATACGATGGGCGTTCATATCAATTTTGTGTTGTCCCTTTTGGTTTAAATATTTCAAATGCTGCGTTTGGGAAAGGCCTCGAAGCCGCACTGAACAATTATTCTCAACAATGTCCATTCCCAAATGATATTCATACCTATGTTGATGACATTTTATTATCATCTTCGTCTTTCGAAAACCATATTATTACCTTAGAGTGGATTTTCCACAAAATATCATTAGCAGGTTTAACTCTCAAACTTAAAAAATGTCATTTCAATATACAGCAAATTAAATTCTTGGGTCATTTCATATCTCCTCTAGGTATGGTAATGGACCCCGACAAGGTCAAAGCTCTCCAAAACTTTCCTGAACCTCGCAACAAAAAAGACCTTCAGTCATTCTTCGGATTCTGTAATTTTTATCGTAAATTCTCTCAAAATCATTCTTCACTTTTACACCCCCTTTCTCATTTAATTCAAAAAGATACCCCCTGGACTTTCACAGCACAAAATAGAATAGACTTCCAAAAAATTAAAACTGCCTTTTCCCTTCAGATCTCACTTACTCATCCCAACTTTAATATACCTTTTTGTATACAGACCGACGCGTCCTACATCGGACTTGGTGCTGAATTATTCCAAATTGATAAGAATGGTCAAAGAAACACCCTCTCATTCGCCAGTAGGTCACTGTGTGGTGCCGAAAGAAACTACACCGTGACTGAACTCGAACTTCTTGGTATCTTATTCGCTTGCCAGAAGTTTAAAATATATATTCTTGGGTATCCTATCAACTTATATACAGATCATAAGGCCCTGACATTTTTATTCTCATGCAAACTAAAAAATAGTCGCCTCACTCGGTGGACCCTTGCTTTGCAAGAATTCGATTTGAAAATTTATTATTGTGCTGGGAAAGACAACCCCATAGATACCCTCTCACGTCATCCACTTGGTAGAGATGAGCAACCTCCGAGAGATACCCCAGTTATACTACACTATACCTTACCTCCACCAATTCCCCCGGATATTGCGACCCTCTTCAAAAACATTTCGTATGAACAACAGAAAGACCCAAAACTAGTCAAGATAATTTCATTATTAAAAGCCAATCCAGTACCAGTGTGGCACAATTATTATATTATCAAAAATGAGACGTTATTCATTCAAAAGTACAAAGGCGAACCTCAGTGGTCTATATACTTACCTAGCCATTTAGTACAACAGGTTGTAACATTTTTCCATGACTATTATGCCCACATTGGCCCACTCAAGACTGCTCAAGCGTTGAGGAATATTTGTTATTTCCCATCTTTCAATAAAACTGTTCGGATGATCGTGCAAGCGTGTGACATATGTCAAAAATGCAAACCGAAAACCACCCAAATAGCCGGTCCGATGCAGTCCATACTCTCCACCAAACCCCTTGAGAAGTTACTCGTCGATTTTTATGGTCCCCTCCCTGTAGGCGTATTCCAATTCTCTTATATTTTTGTGGTAGTCGACAATTTCACACGCTTTATTAAACTGTACCCCTTAAGGCGCGCCAACGCGAAAATCTGTATAAAGAAGTTAACTACCGACTATTTCCCTAATTTTGGTGTTCCGAAAAATATTACGTCCGACCATGGTCGCCAGTTTATCAGTAAGCACTGGCAAACTTCTCTGAGGAAATATAATATCAACGTATCCCACACCAGTGTCTACCACCCTCAGTCGAACCCGGCCGAGCGGGTAATGAGAGAGTTAGGTAGAATGTTCCGCACCTACTGTCACCAACAACACTCTATGTGGCCTAAATATGTGCCGTATATCGAATGGACCCTTAACAACGTGCGACATGAGTCGACCCATCAAACTCCCTCGGAACTATTTCTGAATAAATCTAAATATAATCCCCTCGTTCAATGCATACAGTTCCCTTACAACGACCCCCCCTTAGATTACAATAGAAAATTAATATTAGCCCAAGACATTCAATTATCCAAAGCCGAAGCCAGAAAGAAAGCCCAAGCAGCACGTTTAAACCCCACATTATTCAAAGTAGGCGATATGGTCCTGGTTCGCACTCATAAGTTGAGCAACTTGGTAGAAAAAAAGATTTCTAAATTCTTCCTGTTATATGATGGCCCTTTCAAAATTACAAATATTAAAACTACTAATGCTTATGAGTTAGCCCACCCTGATGATGGTACCCCCAAAGGCACTCACAATGTTATTCATTTAAAACCCTACATACCACCTACACAGTAAACTTATCAGGAGTGTCTATAATTTTCTCGTTCAATATTATCTCAATATCATAGTTTAAAATAGTCTTACAGTTCCTAGGGAATTTCAAATTAATAATTATCGTCTAAATAAAAATAAAAAAATCTATCAAACTCTATTTTCAAAATTTTAAATGTTTTATACTATTCTATTATAACAGTACCTTCAGAGTGACCTATATTCACCCGGGACTCCAGGCCTAATGGGGGGTTGTGCATTAGTACATCCTCTACCACGCAGATCTTATTATGTATAGGATGGCGCGTCAACGCAACAGTGTTAGAACATTGTTGTGCGAACAACTATAGTAGGCCCGGGTCATTTAATTCGTAACTTTCCGCGTTCTCCCCCCTTTTCCCCTTCTATACCTTGCCTTTTTTCTTTCTCTCATGATCTTCTTTCGAATTCGTTGTCCCCCCAGCTCGGTAGGGCCCCCGTCGTACAGGGAGTACTGATACTACTCTCTGTCCGGCAAAGAGTCTGAGACACTCTTCTCTCTAAAAAAACCGGTGTTGTAGTGACATCCTGAGCCAGGGAGGATCCGACTTGGCCGATCAAGTGCGGCAACCTAGTGTTGGTCCTGGCGGTTCATGCTCTACCCACCCCCGGGGCGGTTGGTGTAAAAACTGGCTTCCCTGGGAGTGATTGTGTAGGGGTGACCGGGTCGCACTCGGCGGTTCATAGTCGGGTATATCTATGATCTGGAGGGACGACTCCCCCTGGGAGTAAAGGGGCCAACAGACTACGCTCTTGACCGCCCTTTCACTACAACATGCAGGAACTTTCTTGTTAGCCCCCCCCTTAATAATTGTTAGGTCCCACCATGGTTTAACCATGTGTGTAAAATTGCCATGTCCAGAGTTAATCACACAATGTAAGGTCTCCGATACCTTGCCTGAACACAATAGTTTTATTTTTATTTTTTTTGTCTTGCCCCTTCTACACTAAGTCCCCATAGTGTAGTCGTACCTATTTCTGTCGTGACCCCAGTAAAGGCATAGACAGATCTAGAGTCCCTATGTCCCCTATTCCCCTGTTAGGAACTAGGTTTTATTTAGTATTGGTCCCATCATTGTCCCTGGACTAGTCAGGTCATTATTATCGGTAGGTTTTTTATTACATAAATGTGTTGCTTTTTGAATTATTATTATATTGCGCTAGATCAAATTATTATCATCTCAATGTTAGTGCCAAAACTATTTAATTATTCCTTGATTTATTTCTTATTTATTATTGCAGAGCAATTTATGATATTATTATTGTTACTTTGAGTGAGTGGTGTAGTGATTTCTTATGTTAACAATCTATGGTCCACAAAAAACGCAGTGCCTTCTATTTTACAACAAGTGATTTGCAGTTCTTAACCCTAAGTCTCAACTTTAATAACTTGTTGGGGGGGTTCTGTAACGTCACAGATTTTTCGTGAACAATTATTATTACTATTGCGATTATAAATTGCTATTATTATTATTGTCAAAACCATATTATTATCGTCATAATTGTTGCGCGCTTGATTAACAATAATCTACAAAGTTATGTCTCCGCATACTGCTTTCCCCCCCCCCCTCTCTACACAAAGGTTCAGTTGCAACACAACAGCTGCCGGTCGGATTGCCCCGTCGTTCGAGGAAGACGTGCCACTAGCGGTACCGACAGTGCAACCTGTACCCACATAATTGTCAATACCCCTAGTCATGCAGGACTGACCTGCCCCACTTACACAAGACGACGTCCACAACCAGCGGCTGGACACCAACGACCATCGGCTCTTTTCATTTTTTCCCAACGGTCGTGAGCCGACACAACGTCTGTCAATCGCAGCTCCCGACTCGACTACGTCCGGCTCTCGTCAATATTATTATAATTTTTTCCAAGACCGGCTGTACCAATAACATGATGGGCTAAGTATACTCCACGGGCCTAATGGTGGTCAGAGCTCCGGCCAAGTATCGTTTTCGGCTGCACGATGGGTGATGCCCAACCGCGTGTGTGTTGGCGGCTACTCAGCCCACCCTTCCTGCTGTCAAAAAGGCCACAACTCAACACGACATCTCGAGTGTAACGTATCAAAATAATATCCCCCCCCCCCAGGTCCTTTTCATCTACGGCTGTTACAGTATATTTCTTTAGATTATTATTTATCATTTTTCACTACATATGCAATATCAGGCGGTAACCCAACGGTGGCCATATTATTATTATTATTATTATTATTATTATTATTATCACCACAGGTGATGGCGGGCCTCGTGGGCCGACCTGATATTATAATGCACTAATCGTGTGTGCCAAATTATTCTTTACCCCTTTATTATTATGTTCCTATAACTGCCATGTGCCAAAACAATTATTATTTATTATATCGAAATTATTCAGCCATTGTAATATTGTGTGCGGGAGCCACTTCTCATTATTATTGTCATGTTTATTGCTTAAGACAAATTATTATTATTATTACCATAAATTCAGTTTTTATTATTTACTTATTAAATGGCGTTTCATTACCCCATACGGTGTTAAAACCTACGAGTTCCGCCGCAACGATCTTAGGCTTGTCGCGCGGCGCGGCTCGTAGGTCACAACTTGAGTGTTCCCCTCAAGTTGTGGGTGGTGTGCGGAGCCCTGAGAAAGCTCCGTACTCTCACAA
>NW_019101770.1:0-5581 GCF_001856785.1 Myzus persicae | reverse complement strand
ATCGACAATCCTGGAATGCCCGTTACACTTTTATTGAAGCAGGGATGACATGGTAGAGAATTTAATAAGTAGGTACTCGTTTTAGTGGGTGACATCATAATATTTGACGTCACCGAACCAATAACTATCAACATAGAGTATGTGAGGGGTGCCAATAAAAAATTCCAATGAAAAGAATAAATGTACAATACACCCCAGAAAAAACCATTCAGGTTTGTATAAATCATTGAAAAAACCTCATCCCTCGTATAGTCGTATATCATTAAATTTCACCTTTTGGGCCTTTTCTGTTAATGTAGGTATTTCTCACTAACATGATGGTCTTCGGGTAAGGTTGGCGAGTATTAAGGTAGTCGAGTATTAATGTAGAAGAGTATTAAGGTAGACGAGTATTATGGTAGACGAGTATTAAGGTGGACGAGTATTGAAGTAGACGAGTATTAAGGTAGACGAGCATAGAGATGAGGAGGTAAGATGGGTTAAGATGGATTTTAGCCATGAACGTTTGTGCAATATTGGATAAATGTTTGTAGCTTTAAGATAATAATACACTGAATTTCCAATTTATTTTATTTTATTATCCTAAACATTTTCTATTTCATACGCACGATCAAAGAAAAATGTAATCATACGCATCAAAAATAGTAGAATCTAAGTGAAATGGACAGAAATTTGACAGCAATACAAATGGTAATTTTCCAAAAATTAAATAAACGAACGTTTATTACGTTATTTTGTAAGGATTAAATGTATCTCGTTCAAATTGTGGTTTATAAAATGAGCACTAGAAAAATGGATTTTCTTTTATATATCTATTTTGTACTCATTTCTGATATAAATCTAATTCCAATACAACATAAGAATTCTTAGATATGAAATTATAACCTACACGTACCTATTTCAAGAAAACTATTTCATTTATAACTTATACAGTAATTAACAATTTTCAAAATATTTAGAAACTGTGGATCCATAACTTTTATTCAACCTATAAATTATATTATTGGTACTCATGGTATTTTATTATTAGTTAAAAGGCAATTTATATTTAGTATTTATAACAACTCTCGTGTTCTATATTATAAATAGTTTTTGTGAATAATTTCTCGCTATTCGGTGGTAGACAGAATTTTTTTTTAATTATTCGCTTGAGAAATTACATTTATTTTTTATTAGAAAGATGTGAATATCCTACGGACGACTAAGAGCCCGTTTTATTTAAAATAATTCAATTTAAACATTTCATTAAAACTGTAAACTTTAACTCAAAGTACATGAAATATTAAAAAAAGATGGTAAGACCGAGCGTTTAGGTGCTCTAAATATCTATTTCTTCTTCAAATAAAACAAGTATTTATATATATTCAATCATTTCAAACTCACCTAGAAAGTAACTCTGCAAATTAATCAAGTTTAAGTATTTTTCCATATATAATTTATCCACATCACCGGTTTACCATATCAAATTCTTGTCACGTTATATTATCAAAAATGCACATTATATTATAGTAATTGTTGCATTTTTCTTTTTTTTCAACACACCTCATTGCCAAATATTGCCAAATTCAAATAACATAATCTTTTTTATACAATAAATATATCAGATCTCACATTAAAGTCATTTAACTCATTTAACTATTCTTAGTCCTAAAATTGTATAGATTTCACTGAAAATTATTAAAAAAAATAAAAAATCATAGTTATTTCAAATAAATCCATCAACATTTCGATTATGTACCTCAAATGTATAATTGTTTCGGTCTTAAATCTACTACATAAGCGTCCAATTTAAAAACTGCTTTAAGGTGCTTTGGTAAACTTTAGTTCGCTTTTACTGCCCCAAAGAGATTTTTCAAAACAAAACAACAAAAAGAAACATATTCCGTTAAGAATCTGAAATAATCTAGCATTGTTACTCGTTACAAAANCAACATTTTATTTTTAACAAATCTTCGTAGAAGGATACTATCATTGACTGAGCAATTATATATGAACTCGCCTATTACACGGGAGTTGATTGAATGACAAACTGATGAAATAAACAATGAAATGCTTTAGCACTTTGCGACAAACACTATATTCTTATATTTATATAAATTTATACCAACCTTTTTTTTTTAAATCTTTTTTTACCAAAGAGTCGATTAACGGCTTTTTTTGTACTTACAAACAGTCGTCAGAAAAAAAACATTTACCGTTAATCGATATTATGTTATAAATTGAACTTTTCCATTTACAAAACGGATACCGTTACAAAGAAAATGTAGGCTTTTAAAAATATATATAACAATGGTATTAAATATTTTATTTACTTGATGACGTAACCTACAAACGTAGGTCAAAAACGGTCTTTATTAAGATTTAGTTGGTTCCTAAATTATTAACTTGTGAAATGTATATTACGCGAAACTTTGGTTATTTTACCTAATAACACGAATTTTATAATCATGCTTTTAGAATTTACGCTCAAGTAAAGCTTATCCATTATTCATTTTAATAGTTTAAAGTTGATATTTTTTTATTTTATTATTTAAATAACTTACTTAAAAATAATACTCAAAAATCCTATTTTTTTGAAAAATAAAAAACTTATGTTATTGTTTTCTATGTTTTCCAAATATTAATAACAAAATAAGAACTCCAATTTACGTTCAAACAATTATGAAATATTAAATCTGTATTTTGCATTATATACAAAATTAATATATTAGTTCTTGAAATTGAAATTTCAAATACAATTGCTATGTAGGTATGCATTTACAAACTTCAGTATAAATTATTACATTTGCCAATAGCTTAAACAAAACCATAATTTATTATAATGGTAACCTATTCAATTCAGAAACAAAAAATCTCTTTAGGTGTATTGATTTTTTTTTTACGTAGAAATTCAATTAACGGTTTGGTTTTCAAAATACGTGCGTAAAAGTACTAAGTGCCTACTTATTTTCAAGACTAAAAGAAAAGCTCATAAATAAACAATACATACAGTATACTATTTTTTAACGTATGTCTTAGGTTTTCTAAAAATGTACCATTTTTATTATTGCAATAATAATGCATTTCAAAAAAAAAAAATACCTAATGGACATATCATTTTTTTTCTTTTATAATTCGTAATTCATTATTTTTTTAATTATTTCACTAAACTCGGAAAATGTGTATTGGCAATTTGTATGTACATCTTGAATACAAGAATGTTATGAATGGGTTCTTTAATTTTGTAATAATATGTCTTCAAAATTTAAATAAAATTATAAAGGCCAACTGTTTTGAATACACTTAGTGATTAAATCTGGATTTACTTGTCGCTTTAACGTACACGTGAATGTTAATAATAATCTCCAAGCGCATAACTTATTTGAGTAAGCAATTAGTAATTAGTCTTATATACAAACTCGGAATCACATCATTAACAGTATAGCATTGTTCAGAAACTAAAGAATATTATATCACACGTTTAAAAACTATATGTGTAATGTGTATAAAGTATTTCATTAGTATTTTTAGTACCAGAACAAAATAAACTAAAGTGCACTTACTGTTCTTAACTTGAACTAACAGATCGTTGTCATTAGTTTTATTATCATGAACAACTCTCCAAGTCCAACATCCCTGAGTATTTGACATGATCACTCTACTGACACCATTACTGATGGCCGATGGGTCTTGAGAAAGAAAAACTTCCTCACAAGTTTGAAATTTATTATTTTTTATTTTTCGTTTCTTCTGTTCTCGGTTTTATGTCAGAAACCTTCGCCTGTCCGTCAGTCAAAATTTATGTTTCACCGTTTTTATCGACCACTTCGATTATACCCAATGATATTATATTTTTAAAAATATATAGTCGATCTGTCATTGTCATTGAACTAAAACAGCAAAACGATGCCACGTGACTTTCGGAATTGTACCAATCATCAAATGAATACGCAATTTACTATAATACTATGAACTATAAAATACGAATATGGTAATAAAATCAAAATATGAATACAAAATCTCAATTATATGTTATTTTTATGAATTTGTGTTGTATACTTACATTTAAGATAGGTAGGAATCCACATTTATTTTTAAATTTTTAGCGGAAAAAAAAACCTGTTATCGAACAAATCGATTTTGCTTTTTGTTGTGACTCTTAAAAAAAAAAACTAGAAATACTTGAAATATTCGACAAATGTTTAAATTTGCATTTTCAATACACCAAAACATTTTCAAAATATTATTTTGACTATTCTTGAGGTATTTAGAGACACGAGAAAATTTCGAGTTTTATTAGTTTTTTTAATTTATTGTCGATAAAAAAATGTGTGGTTGGTCAAAAATTTGAAAATTGAATACTGAATATGAGATTATTAGTTGTTATTAGTGGCTATTAATAAAAAATGTAGTATGAAGTAAATTCACACTAGTTTTTTATGAGGGTTTGGTGGATATTCACCTGTAGATTAACAAATCTTTCTGGATTCCAAGTCATAGGATGACTTATCATAAGAAATAGAAAATAAATAAAAAACAGAAAAAACTGTAATGAGTAATACGAAAATATGTATTTAACTAAAATTATATATAATTTATAACATTTTATTTAGATAACCGTAATCGTTCATCGTCCAGTTTTCATATTTATTTATGTATACCACATACAATTCAACGGCAGTACGGTGCCCCAGTAAAGTTGACGCGGTGCAACCCTTTGGGAACGACTGTATTATAAAACAGTGACAACCAGTTAGAGTGTTCGATATAGATTCGAAAAGTGAACGACGTAAACAAAAACCTGTTGGAAAACGATATTCCACAGATCCACAGACGATGGACATTGGTGCAGAGTAGTGGGGTGTCCGTTACTCGGACGTTTCAGAATTCTGTTCCCGTTGGTTTCCCAGTCGCGATCACCAGATCACCATAATGAATTCCAATTAAATTAGTATAGGAGCAAGGAGTGTGGGCTTGACACAAGGGTAAGTGGACGTATACCCGAACGAACGAAAGGAACGAAAGCGAGTTTGACGAGATCGCGACGTACCATCAATCATTGGGCGTGAGGGGACCTAACTCGTGAGTGGAGAAACATAAAATAATGGACGTGTGAGAAGTTTTTGGGTCAATTGGTGGGAATTTCGTCGAATTCCCGGTCAAAGACGCTATTCATAACATATACGAGACACACACACACACGCACGCACACTCGTCGCGGACACTGACTACCGAATTCCTTTCATTATCATAATAAATATATGTATGTACGTATTTTGGACACCACGTGCCACACACACACACACACACACACACACACACACACATATATATATATATATATATATATATATATATACATGAATATGTATGTATGTATATGTATAAATTTCATTAGACGACGGTAGGCAATATATATTTTACAGAATAGTATGCGTCCAGGGCGTCAAGGGGTCAGTCGTCCTCGCGAAATGGAAGAAAACTATGAACGCCGCCTGTATAATATTTCCGCCATAACATATATTCGTTTTGTTAAATCGTGTGGGAATTTTTCGTTTTCCTGCGTTCAGCTCTCAAAGAACCCCCCCTCCCAAAAAAAAAA
>NW_019101769.1:6773-7044 GCF_001856785.1 Myzus persicae | reverse complement strand
CCTCACGAAACCCAACTAAACCTCACGAAACCCATCTAAACCTCACTTAACATCTCATCTTTCATTAAACTGAAGAGCCGTGAGTCGTGACGGCCAGTTTCTTACGTACGTATTATGGGTTAGTATAATACGGCGGCAGTAGATGGCGCTGCTTACGTACGTTTAAGGGGTTAGTATAATACGGCGGCAGTAGATGGCGCTGCTGTTATCGAATAAGTTTAGATCAAAATAATAATACCGGCCAACGCCGTTAGCAGCGTTAGGTTAGATT
>NW_019101769.1:3440-4402 GCF_001856785.1 Myzus persicae | reverse complement strand
GGGTTAGTATAATACGGCGGCAGTAGATGGCGCTGCTGTTATCGAATTAGTTTAGATCTAAATAATAATACCGGCTAACGCCGTTAGCAGCGTTAGGGTAGATTAAACCACACTAAACCCAACTAAACCTCATAAAACCTCACCAAACCTCACAAACCCTCACTAAACCCAACTAAATAACCCGTGGCGTGGGTAGTTGGATCGCAGCTTGTGACTTTACAGTCACTAAATATAAGTATAATGTATCTACTACCCACGGGCTAAGATAGTATGGACTGGTATAGACTACCTTATCAGTCGTGGCCCTCAAATGTTTCTAAAGCCGCCGTAAGGTACATCTAGGAGTAAAAGCGCCATCTACACGTGTGTTATAAAAACACAATAGTTATAATTAGAAAACATAAAAAATCAAATTTTCAAAATAATAAATATCAATAATATACAGCACATTATAATTTAAAATGTACTCAATACTGACTGACTACGCAAAATTGAAATGTTTACAATTTTTTAAGTAATAACTTCTAATAAATAATAAAAATTATATTAGTAACTTTATTCGTCACTAGGAGCGCTTTTACCCATAGTTGTACGTTTCGGCGGCCTCTTAAGACGGTCGAGTGGCGGTGTCGAAACATTTGAGGATCGTTCCTCTACTACCCCCCAACCATGTCGATAACAGTCCATACTATCTTAGTCCGTGTTAAAAGCTATAATCTTATATTATATACAATATAGAACATAAACATTGATATTGACTGATAACTGATTCTGCTATAAATAAATGAATATGGCTATGTCGCCTATTAATATAACACCATAATAATATGTGGAACGTGGTATTATCATATTTTCATAATTTTATCAGAAAATAATATTATTTTTGTGTGTACGGACTACGAATAACCAATTGCCAATAATTGGTCATTAGCGCACAATCAGTTATACACTATTACAATATT
>NW_019101769.1:2000-3284 GCF_001856785.1 Myzus persicae | reverse complement strand
ATATTTGTATTGCATCAGGTTTCAGATTCGAAAAAACCAATTTTACCCTGGCCAAATTATCAAAAATATTTTAAAGTTTTAACTATTAAGAGTCATTGAGGACAATTTTTTTACAAGAAGCTGAAAGTGGAGTGCTCAAGTTGTGTCGATACAAAGTGTTACAAGGCGGATTCGCGTTCAAACTCTAATATAAGAAAACATTCAAGCGTAAGTACAATGTTAATTTCATGCCTGCCTATGACAGTTGACCCATCTAATATATCTTGTATGTTAAATTAATTTTAAATACCACACAAATACCTTTTTTTTTTTTTTGCAGTTTTGAACCGACGACGCCGCGGGGACTGCTTGCGCATTGCTTCCGCGACGCCGCCATCGTTTATTTGAAAAACGGGACAAATAATTATACATACGTGGGGGTATTCGGGACAGTCTCCGAATTACCCCCAGACACATAGTCCTACGTTATAAATAAAAAAAAAAATATACATGATACGTGCGAGTTTACATTTCGGTGGACGTGGTATTCCCCCCAGGCCGACCGGAGTCAGGCGCGCTCGTGTTCACGTACAGGTCCGTGTCGGCGGGCCGACCGAAGACCGAAGTTCGCCGCCCTGGTAGTCGCGTGCAAGTCCGTACTGGCGGGCCGACCGGAGTCCGCCGCCCTTGAGTACTCGTTCCCCCGTTGATATGCCGCGATGCCGTGATCGCCGTCCCGCCCGTGGTGTCACAGATGGGGAGATGAACGACGTGGTCGGTGACACCTCCGACGATTCGCGGTGGCAAGTGGTGTGAGTGTCTGTCCAGTCGTTCATCTTGAGATCTCGTTTGCGCTTCAGACTAATGCCCTCTTCTCCTATTTAATGCAGCTCTGTGGTGTGCCTGGTCTTCGCGTTCGTCTTCCTCCTTAGTGGCCATGATGGATTCGATCATGGTTGTGAGAACGTGGCGGCTCGTTTTAGCCTGCTGAATCAGTCTTTCCCTGGCGGCGGAATCGTCGGCCAGGTCAACCGGAGGGGGACCGCACAAGATGTCTTCCACGTCGCCGGCGTTTGGAGGTCTCCTAAGTATTTCTGTTAATCGGGCTCGATCATCCAGCCACCTTGGACAGGCGAACACAGTGTGCTCGGCCGTGTCGTCCGGGTCCATGCAATAGCCGCAGTAACTGTCGTCGGCCCGATTCATTTTTGCAAGATAGCTGCGGAAGCATCCGTGCCCTGACATCGCCTGGGTCAGGTGATAAGTCATTACCAGCTTGGGCTTCGCTAGCCATCGAGCGAGGTT
>NW_019101769.1:0-1474 GCF_001856785.1 Myzus persicae | reverse complement strand
GGTGCTGTTCCAACAAGGGCTTTTTCTCCATTGTCGATCAATAAATGGTTTATGATAAATACTCTACCACAATCTAAAATTATTTTTGAATATAAATATCCATAATAGTAACTGATAAGTAATAACGTCTATAGAATAGACATAATGATGACTGTTTAAAAATTTACATCAGAAGTTTATAAGTAGCCAATGATTGTTTATACTTCATTAATTTTATCAAAAAACAAACAAAAGAATTTGGATACAGTAAAAGTTAAATCAATTTTTAAAATATATATAAATTAAAAATTAATGTTTACATGACAGAAAATAACATTACATGGACTGCATCTATAATATAGTTATTTGTTCCAAGTCCCATTAGACTGACAATGTAATTCAATCGGAGTCTCTTGTCCATTTGGTTCAGTATATGACTGCTTACATGATGGTATTGCTATTGTATCGGGTATCGATAAATTTGAATGGTTAGCATTCTTACCATTAAGAGTAAATTTAATATCTAACTATCTGATCTTAGAGGTGGACACATTTCTATGAACAAAAATAAATTACTATCAATTATAACCACAGATTACTTTTAATGTATAAATTAATAAGTAATTTTTAAAGTTCAAACTATGATACAAAACTTACTGAAACACAATTTCTCAAAATTTGATAACCATTTTCCTTTTCCCAAACAAACCCTATAACCATTAGGATAAGCCTTATTGTATCCAACTTCACAATCTTCAGTAATAGGTAGATGTTGTTTAATTAATGCCCCATAAGATAAAACTTCATCAGAACCTTCATAAAAATATACGACTCCTTTGGCAGTAGGTAAGATGCCCAAATTCATTGTGGCCTGTTAAAATCTTAAATGTAAAAAACTTAAAAATAAATACTATTTGAAATATCTTAGTTATAAAGCAGAATTAAAATGTCATTAAAAACACCAAGCTAATACAGATAATTAAACACTAAAATTGATACCTATAAAGAAATAGGTTTGCGTACTAGTTTGTTTAAAAGTCCACAAATCTGTTGAACATGGTATTAAATGTCTGTAAAAACTGCCACCGAATCGATTGTATCTTTAACGTTGTCAACAAAGTTCTCTTCAAGTACTCCGGTTAAGTAATAAGAATTATAATGTACAATTATCAATCCTGCTCCACTATCTCTTTCATCAAAACTTTTAACTGAAAATAGTTATATTTTATACATAAGACACAAATAAAACATATTCTGATTGGACGATAAGGGATTCATATTAGGAAATCTGTGAGGAAGGTTAACATTTTTCATATTTGTATTTAAAGTATAAATGAACAATCTATTTTCTTTAGCTGTACTATTGGCTGACTCATTTTATTATAACTGACCAAACCTCATGAGGTATTTTATATTATTGATAAAACTATACATTTTATATCTGTTACTACTGCTATAAAAAATGTTTGATCTAAAGCTTTTTAATTATTTAGAA
>NW_019101768.1:0-5447 GCF_001856785.1 Myzus persicae | reverse complement strand
TTTTCCTTTTTACGCGGCGAAAAGAGAGATCATTTTTTTATTATTATTATTAACACAATACGACGATGACTCTTCTTGTGGTACGTTGTGTGGTCAGGTCCGTCAGCCTGGCACCCCGAATTCAAAATTTTTAATTCAAACCTTTTTAGATAATTAGTACCTAATTTGTAACAATTTGTAACACAAAAATTGGAATTTGTAACCCAAAATTTACCCCTGAAATCGACGTTTTTGAATTTCGGGGTGCTGGGCTGACGTCACTCTGGCACCCCGAATTCAACATTCTTAACTCAAACCTTTTTAGATAATTAGTACTTAATTTGTAACAATTTGTAACACAAAAATTGGAATTTGTAACCCAACATTTACTTCCGAAATCGACGTTTTCACTTTTCGTGTTGCTCGGCTCCTGGTACCCCAAAATTCAACATTTTGAACTTAAACTTTTTTTTATCAAATTTTTTATTAAATTATTATTTATTCAATAATTATTAATTATTATACTAAAATTGTTTATTAATATTATCTAACTATTAGGTAAAATTTATGAATAATTATTATTATCTTTGATTTTAGGAGTCGTCTTATTTTGAATATATATTTATTTGATTGAGGAAGTTGTGTTTTTTTTTATTATATCAGAAGGTGTAGTTACTATTTAGGTTATAATATTATTAGTCCAAAATCTAGACAATTATTCTTTGTATTTCCGAGTGAAACCTGATTGCGATCTGATTAGTATAATATACTCACCATTTTTCTAACACAGTTGAAACAGTAATTGGTGATCAAAGAAATTGTATTCTTGGTCAATATATTATAAACGATTGATATAAACTTTTGGGCGACGCAGTCAAAGTTTGAAATATGTTATATCATTTGTAATCATAAGTTACATATCTAAAATAATTAAACTCATCCTAAAATATAAAGTATTATTACTACACCTACACCTATTCGTTTTTATCAAAGAACGTCGTAGTAATTCTGAATTCACTAACCGCTGTTAGAATTTTTTTTGCCTTATCTACTAAATATTTACTATAGATAATAAAATGTAATATTAATTTTGTGTTTTATTTGTGAATGTAAGCAATACATTTTTTTTTGCACTACAGTATATGTTCTGTAGAATATGGATTAAAAAAAGTGGATGTGGTCATAGAGAAGAAAAGTGAATTAATGGAACACTCTCCAATCAAAGTATGAAAAAAAATTATAATTGTGTTCTTTCTTTATTTTATTTTTTAAAATCATAATTATAATAATTAAAAGTTGTTGTAACAGTATATTATTTTACCTTGTATAGAAAAGTATTTCTACGTTCACTTTAAAATTGTTCGATTTGGGAATTACTTGATCTTTTAAATCATCATAACTTTCCCATTGATCATTTGATCTCAAACCATAAGCAATGTAATGGCCATATGATTGCCTCAATTGCCTAGCTGATCCATCAAAAGCAATTACTCCTCTTAAATTATAAATGTTACCATTAATTATAATTCGTTTTGTAATGTCTTCAAGTTTCATCTTGACTTTACCCGCATAGTTTTGTGATATTTTAGTAGTATTTTCCATGTGACTGTAATTACCTGAAGCTCGAAAACCTGTAAATAATAAAACATGAACATAAAAATAATAATTTAATCAATACTCAATTTAGTAAAATAATTAAATATATAATAGTTACTGATTACAAAAATTAATTAATTTTTTTTTCAAGTAAGCATTAATGGTAAATACGAATGAAGGAATATTGGGATCTTTTCACCCATTACGCCTATGGTTCAAATAATATTTTTTTTTATTTACCTCTAGGTATTGATAAGAGTTCCAATAGAATGTGGTTAGTTGGTTCTGTAACCTCATCTCTTAAACAATTACAATTAGTAGCAATACATAACTCGGTCATTGGTCGGAAAAACTTGTCCATCTCTTGCTGTAATTGAATATTTCCATCAACGCCATATATTGTAATGACAACTCCTTCTGAATTACGTTCTGGATTAAAACATATACTATTTTGACAACGATTTGATCTTTTATATGATGGCATATTTTCCAGTAACTTTTCACTCATAGATGCAGCCGTGTCTACTGTGTCAAATAACCGTATACCTCCAATAATTTCTTCACTTTCTGTTATGAAATGCAGTGCCAGTAAATAAACGCGATCTCTGTACATATCCTTAGTTGGTCTATTACCAATCATTTTTGTTACAAAATCAGCTGTTTTATGTAGTTCTTTTCCTTCTGTAAAATATTTTCTGAAATTCTCACTCTCTGTTACAGAAACCGCTAAAACTGAAAAGATTGAATCAGCTGAACACGTATTGCTGAGCAACACTTTGTCGAAACCGGGAACGAATAATGGCTTGTTTTGAAAGCAGGAACCATTTCGTAGTAGGGCTATTTCATTAACTGGTTTGACATTATTTAATTCTAAATATTCAAATCCAGTCTGTTTGGCTAAGTATGATTTAGCGGAGCGTGATTTTAACGGCGATGTACAACCTTTATTTCTCCAATTTTCAATTGCATTTTTTTCTTTGTCCAATTCATATTTTGTACTGCACGACAAGCAAATTCTGTTTTGTCCGCATCCTTCTTCACTAGAAGGGTCTTCTACAGAACATCCAAATACTTGTACTGCCTTATTACATGTGTTACAGCGATGGAGACCTGTCGGAAAATCTCCATTTTGGCAGGCAATGCATTGAACCAAAGTATTTGTAATAATTTCATCTCGGTTTATTGTCTTACTAGATTTATCAGACGATAAAGAACTACAAACTGGTTCTTCAATTAAATGCACTTTACTTTATTCATCGTCTTTCTTTGTCTGAAGAATAAGATGATCACCTCTGTAGAAGTCTACTAATCGTTCAACAAAATCATCCACTCTAATCGGAAGGTTATCATTTTTAAAAATCCTGTTTTTTATATTGTTGAAATTGCTTTCAACTCTACTACTTGAAGCAATATTTTCACCATAGTTGAACACATTTACCATTATATTTGACTAACAAGGGAATAATTTCATACAGTTTATAATCATTGGGACTATTTCGGGAGTGTATTGGGCGTTGTCGAATTCTCCCTCAATCCCATCAATTTTTTCTTCACATTTTGTAGCCAACAACTTTGCCCAGTCCTTAAATGAATTCAATTCGTCGAATGAATCAAAAGAATCAAATTCCATTGTCTGTTGTTCATCACTGTTTTCTGATTCTATGATTAACGAATCTGCGTTGAAACTACTACTGCTAATTTTGGATTGTAGAAATACTTTGCTTAGTTTACAATGAGTATCCTGTTTTTGTTTATTGAAATTCGAAACAATAGGCCCATCATACTTGCTCATAGCAACTATGAAAATAGCTTCCAAGATTTGTTCTGCGTTTTTTATTGAATCACAAGTTATTAACAGTGCTAAAGATCTCACAAATAATTGTTTAGTGCGTTGATATCTTGCGTTTTTTAAGGGTTTCCATTGCGTTATTAAATGCACGAAATGGTTAACATCATTTCGTATAAAACATTGTGGTATTTCTATATCTTTATTACCGCGACACAATAAATAACATATTTGCAGATATTTTTCTAGTGATTCATATTGTGTAAACGCTTGTACAGTGGCCGACATTAAAGCCAAAGACTGGTCAGTTATAGACACTTTAGGTGGTTTTACTCCACATTGGATCCATCTCTTAAGCCAAACACTAATTGATATATTGTCATGTTGTTCGGACAACATTGATAATACCGAAAAATTTTGATCTTTTATCTTCATTATTCTTTCATAAAGAAAAATGGAGTTGCTGTAATTATTGCCATATCTTTTTATTTTCCTACATACACCACCTGTCGCGTCAAAACTAATCGTGGGAACTGCGCATTTTGTGTATTGTTCTTTGTATATTTTAAGTTGTAGATTTGTCCAAAAATGAACAAAAAATTTATCATACCCTAAATTCCTAATTGCACAATCATATTTATTTATTTGCTTCATGATACCAAGAGAATTTATAGGATCTTGGTGATGTCTTGATGAAGAGATCGCTTTATGCTTAGTCTGTCTAAGAGAAGCTAATGTCGGTAAATGAGCCGGCAGATTATCACCTGAAAATATTTAATTACAAAATCACCTAATGATTATTTATATAATATCTAATAATATAGTATAGGTACCAAATGTAAACAACAATTTTTTTGTGATTGAATTTTCGGTAATAATTGTGTATATTATATATTAACATGTCGAATAAAAATGTATCAAAGTAGGATAGGTTAATTTTTGATATTATGAGATGTGTTTAAAATATTTCATTATCATAAATTCATAACCCTAACTATAAGTACAGCAGAACAACTTCCCGAAGTTATTATTTTATTAAATTATTCAGTACATAGGTATAGGAACTTACCATCTATCATAAGTCGATTTGCTTCATTGCGATAGTAGACTGATGGACTTGTATGATAATCGATCATTTCTTTTATCGCTCTGTCTTTTTCAGAACCTATCAATCGTCGACGTTTATTATTACCATGGTTTTCATTATATGATCCGGTATAGGTACATTGCATTACCACTCTGTTTCAAATTAAAATAGATTTTTTTTTATAAATAATTGAGAATTCAAATTAAATATTTTAAAATTTACATAAATAGTTTACACAGTTGTGAATTTTAAAATGTTTTACATTTTCATAGTGGTGATAAGTTTTATGTAATATAAAAAAATATTGTTACCATATAATAATACGATTGAAGATAGATTGTATTTATATATATTAAGTGGCCTTGGGATGGGTCGATACCAAAACCGATACTAGATATCGGCCGATATCGGTGATATCGGTTTTATCGGTATCGGTTTTTTTTCAAAACCAATATTTCAACCGATATCAAAAAAAAAACCCATCGATCAGCATAGTATTGATAGTATCATAATTCACAAATGCACAGGTTAGGTTATCAATAATCAAATACTATAGATTATTTTATAATAGTCAATGTTTTCACTTTTCTTGGTAATATTATTTGTGTTATCAAGTATCAGTTTTATTATATATCGGTTTTATGGTGGTATCGGCTCATATTTTTTTGTCAAAAATGTTGTTTTAACATTTCCATATATTATCGGGTATCGGTTTTATATCGGCAGCATATATAAGAATATCGGATATCGGTAATAAGTGGTATCGGCCTATCCCACATATAGCTGAGTGGAATGATAATGGATAACGTTTAGTCCAATACTTCGCTTATTTAATTATTAAATATTTTTTTATACATCTATGAAATACTCCAAAAAATATTCTACACGAGTTTATAAAATGAAGATGAATACAATTACGGGTTAACAAAATTAAAAGGTCATTATCAAGGGAGTAACCGTTCAATTCTTAAAACTTACCTCACCTCTTATGGATACGTT
>NW_019101767.1:0-5405 GCF_001856785.1 Myzus persicae | reverse complement strand
TGTAATATATTATTTGCATATGTATATTTTAGCCATGTGTTTTTGTACATTTGTAAATTTTAATGTTAAATATGTTGGATCATTACCAAGTAGGATTTATTATTCACCGTTTACGTTTTTTTTTCAACTCAACTACTCAACTAAATAAGTCATATTAATAGAGGCAAGAGATAATGAATGTGTAAAGGACCAAAGAAAACTACAATTTTTTGCACAAATTTTGAATAACTATTTTAATATTTTCTGTATTTATGTGTTTTTATATTTCTAAATTTTTTAATTTCTATGTGTGTACTTTAGGTATTATGTTAATTACTTAGTTGAGTTTTTTCTTATTTTTTTTTATGTTTTCATATTTTTGTTTATGTTCTGCATTAATAGCACGAATTAAAATAAAAGTTCTTGTACGTATTAAATACAATAAAACCTTTTCTGGAACAGGTAAATCTCCTTTATAATAATTTTTAACTTTCTCAGCTATTTTCCTAATTATTGAATTGTCTTTAGAAAAGTATTCACCACGGAATTGTATAAAAAAATGCTCCATTACCTTGGCTATATCCATCAATGTATTACTGGGCACTGTTAAGTTACCTCTTGAAGCATAAGCTATCCAACTGGAACTATTCATATCACCATTAGACATCAAATTTAGATATTTAGATCTAAAATGATGCGTTACAAATCCAGTGATATATTCTAATCCCGCCATTGATATAATATCATTATTGATATTCTCATTCATATTTTTTATTTCAAAATCAAATTCATCTTCATCAAATATTAAATCATTGCCATCAAGTATTGCATCAAAAATTGACTGTGTAAGTATAATGTCTTTCTCAGCTTCATTGACATTATTTTCATTTGAAATGTTTTTATTTTCTAGAAGTTCTGTGGATAAATTGTTTGTCATAACATCATCTTCAACATTTTTATGCAAACTGAATACTGCCGAAGAATGCTTTCCTAATATATATTTTTTCAGTCTATAAATAAACTCTAATGGTCCTGGATGGTCGAATGAGTGACCCATAGCTCGTAAGTATGAAAATAAATTTTCCAAAATATCCTGATTTAATCTACGAGTTAATATATATGAGATACCATTAAATCGATCCTGAAAAAGAAATAAATAATTAGTATAAATTTAGTTTTTACAATTTTTAGAACTTATAAGCTTTTTGGTAACTATTATGCATAGTCATTATTTTAGTTAGTTAAATTGTAAATATATATATATTGCTATAAGGTCTATGATTGTATTAAATGTATAGTAGTTGTACTAATATAACTTTATTAGTAGATATATTGTTATAATAGACTCCTGAAATATTTTTACCTGTAAGTATGGCAAAAGTTGTATAAGTGATGCATTACTTATCAGTATACCATGTTGGAAAGGCAACATTGAACAACGCTTATTGACTCTTAAATTTTCAATTACTGATGACATTTTCTTCAATAAATTGATTTGTTTATCTAGTTCCTTTCCAAAAGCCGGATGTGGTCCAAATTGGTTGTTAGAATTGTGAATATCGAACCAGTCATTCACCATTTGAATAAATTCAGATGTTATTTTGTAACAATTCTCTGCATCTGTTCCATTAAAAAGTTGATTGTCACCAACAAAAAGTATTGCCTTGGCTGTATTTGCAGATAACACTCTTGCTGCTGCTTTTACATTTTGTCTTTCACTCCCTTTAACATCTAGTAAAGTCTTTGATAGTTTCCATCCAGGTTTCAATTGTGCTGTTTGAATTTCCACTAGTTTATCCAAAGGCTTTCTATTTATTACTTGACCATCAGCAAGTATGAGATAATTATCTAATAAATGGTTTCTTATAAGCTTAAGCAAATGTGGTGTATCTGCAAAACAAAATACTTTTTCACCTGGAATACTTGGATTCTCAAAATAAGGTTTGGTTGGAGTTATATCTAATTTTTTATGAAGTCCTCTATTTTTTGGTCCCATATCTGACACAAAAGCAACTACTAAAAACCCAACATCATGAAGTTTTTTTATTGCATTGTTTAAAATAGGAACCGACATATCACAGTCAAAATCGAAGAAGATTGGTTGCTTCCACTGGCTAAATAATCCGCGTGCACACATAACTTGCACATTATTGTGAGGTCCTAGTATTCTCTGTTCTTGTGGTTCATATTCAATTCTGTTATGTATGTACATTTCATCAAATGATATTATTGTTATTTTCTCAGGGTCTGTCATATTTTCAGATTTTCCTTTCATTACAGAAAAAACATCATCAATAAAACCAGGACGCAAAGTCATTACTTGTGTTCTTCGACAGAGAGTTGATATTGATGGTAATGGAAAATTTAATTTTTTGGAGAGATATCTGTATGCCTTTGGACTTACACTTTGAAGACTGATTGCACTAGAAATATCCTCAGAAGACCACCGAATTTTTTTTTTCCAATCTGGACCCATATGAATTGCTTTCACTTGACCAGGTGAAAAAAAATTAGATAAAACAGAAGCTATGGACTTAGCTCTTAAATCAGATTTATGTTGTACTTCTAACAATTCATTTTCCAGTTTCTTATTCTCCTCTTTTGCCTTTTGATTATCATTTTTTAATTGTTTATTAATACATTCTATTTTCTTTAATTTTGTCTTAAGCTCTTTGATTTGTGTTTCAGGGTTATTACTGTAAAAATTAATGATTTGATTTAAATCATTTGTACACTTCAATACAATAATTAATAAGCTACTATTTACTTATGAATTATAAATATAACTAATTTAATAAACATACTTTTTTGGTCTTCCTATTTTTGGTAATCCACATAAACTTTTTCTTAAACGTTTAGTCCGAGGAGTCAACTGTATTTCATCAATATTATAAGGTTCAGGAAAATCATTATTTATATTACTAATTGAAAATAGTGACTTTTTAGCTGAACATAATTCTGAACCTGATATATTATTACTTGTTTTGAAATTCCTAAAATTGTTAAAATGTAGTAAATGTATAAACTTTCATACTAATTTATATTATGTTGTTAGTTTACTTTGCCATAGCCAGTAAGTGCGGAGAACTAACACCATTGCGTATGGATATGTTTTCTGTTTTGTCAACTGTATACAGTGTTTCAATATCACCCAGGTGTCTAAATTAAAAGATAATACTGAAATAGTTTTCACTAACAATAATGTGATTTAAATTGTATTATATTTTTACTGTGTTTGTAGTAATATAGATGGAGACTTGTTTAAATGTTTATCAATAAAAACTGTTGGAACTGCACATTTTTTTAAACGCAATCTTTCTCGTTCAACTTCAGATATCAAATACATTTCTTTTTCAAAGTGTTCTGCACATATATATCCTATGTACAAATTACATGTTTTTTATTTAACTATAGGTTAATATACTTATATTATAATAATAACTCAATTAAGTTAAAAGTGAATACACCATTTTTGTAAGCTTTTTATTAAGTTAAAAAAAAGTTAATTTGTTTATACAACGCTAGCATACTTATTTTTTTCCAATTCAAAACTAAATTATAGGATATAGTGTTTACATTTCATACAGTATTTCCATAAAAATTAGATTTGAATGATATAAATTTTTAACTTTAAACAATTTTTGTCTTACAATACATATTTTTTGACATAAAACGAAATAGACTGAAATAGTGAAATATAATTAAATTAAAAACAAAATAAATCAACTTAACTTACTTCTTAAAATGAAAAATTAACTCGTTAATTTTACATTAATTAAGAAAGAAATTTAGGAAGTTAACAGTTAAGTTAATGAAAAGCCAAAAGTAACTAGTTAGGTTAAAAAGTTAAAATAAAATAAACTTTTTAACTTGTTAATGCCCAGCTTTGATAAAAAGTTTCCATTACTATTTACTAAACATATTAATTTACCTTTCTCAACTCCGGTGGATTTTATCCATTTTTCCTTAAGTATGGGGTCTAAAGGGAATTTATGGAAGGAAATATTGGTATTGGAATTCCAATTATTACAGCCTAAAAAAATGTTATAAAATAATAATATGTTTCTTGTTGTCTATTGTTGTAAATTTAATTTATTTTTATAAAAATATAACTGAAAACAACTATTACCTTTTACAGCACATTTTTTTATTCCCATTCTTTTTTTTAATGTCACCAAATTCAAAAATCTATATCAAATTTGTAATTTAGCCCCTTGTTACAAATTTTTCTTACATGAAATCCAAAGAATAATTAAAATACACTCTTAACAACGACAGTTTGTTAATGTCACATTAATAATGTGGAATGAGCTCATTCATGGATATGAGGGAACAAATGTTAATAGTTTGTTGTGACTACTAGCAATATATTAATAGGATATTTTAGTTTGACATATTTTCAATATTGTACATTAATTCTGAGAATGAGTTATCTATATTATATTGCTTACAATTTGAATGGACAAATAAAATTAGAATCAAATAAATGTTTAATATAGGTACACATGGTAATATTTCAGCTGTTATAATAACTAATAATATATTTGCTTTTATTTTCAATTATTTATTAAGTGCTGTAAACTTATAAATACCTATGTCTGAATTAGTGAATACATAGTTTCATGCAGGGACTAAAATTGTATTTAGTATGACACACTGTGTGTAGTTTAAAATATGAAATTAAATAGTGTGTTATAGCCAGTTATAACTAGTAACTTTTTTTACATTTTTTTCTCCATTAATTGAAAAATTAAAGTTGGGAGATAGTTATAGGTATTAATTGTATGTAGCTATACCATCTATGTTATCAATATGTTGATTGTCTATTTATTTTAGGTTTAATATAAAGTGTGTAGTTCGAAAAAAATAATATTTCAGCATCTGGTTTCATAATAAATAAATAGGCATAATATATGAATGTATGATGTATTTATTACAAATATAAAACAATTTATTACACACAACTCAAGAAATAAGTACAAGACAATTGTTTTAATTATAGTATACAAATTAAAGAAAATATTTGTTACACTCGGTATAGTAACAGTTTAGTTACTAAACTTTAGTATAATATACTGCATGAATATTAAATATGTTAACATTTTGAATATGCCGCCAATACGTGTAATATGCAGCCAATCAAAACATCGCCCCTTACGCTGCCATTTTAATTTCTTAACAAGATAAAACGATGTAGTGGGGGTACTACTGCAATAACCTTGTATATTTAAGCCATGGCTGCCGCTATAGTCAGTTCAGCAGCACACGACGGCTGTTAAATCGTGTTTTTCTTACCTAAAACATGGTTTCGTACTTCAAGTTTTCCTCAGCCCTCATTGGTCGTAGAAACATGATTTTTTCACCAAAATAAACGTGAGAAGTTCCTTTAGATTTTGTCGTGCCAGATTTTTGATATCTATTTTTGT
>NW_019101766.1:0-5427 GCF_001856785.1 Myzus persicae | reverse complement strand
TAAGATTTGGTGACACGGACTGTAATTATTTCTAATTACATAAAAAAATTGCATTATAATTTAAAGAATTTTTTTATATATTTTAATAGGTCAACCATTAGTAAAAGATCACAGTTTGGAATTATGCAAGACTAAAACAGATATTCTGAAGAAAACTATTAGAGCCTATCAAAAAAAAGTTTCAACTAAGAACTCGCAATTATTGAAACTAAAAAAAAGGTATAAAGATAAATTAAAAAAACTGAGGACTTATGAACTCACATATTCTTCTATCCAGAATAATATTTTATTTAAAATACAAATGAGGTTAAAAAGATTCAAAAAACTAGGGCGACGGTATAAAGAGAATGAAAAATGTTTTGCTTTGGCCTTTTATTATAATTCACCGAAGGCTTACAATTTTATGAACAAATATTTATGCTTACCTACAGTTAGGAGTTTGAGAAGATGGTTGCAGATGTTAGATGTTTCTTGTGGTATTAACGACAATATTTTACAAATATTAGAAAAGAAATTTGAGTCTCAGCCAAAATCCGAAAAAGTTATCTCAATTGTTTTTGATGAAATGTCGTTGAAACAATTAGTGTCATACAACTCACAAAACGACACACTATATGGGTTTGAAGACTATGGTCCAGAAATTGATTTAAAAACTACCAAAAAATGTAATCAAGCTCTAGTTATTATGATTAAAGGCATAAAATCTTCTTGGAAGCAAGTCATTGGATATTACTTTTCATGTGGAGCTACAGCAGGAGCGCAACTAAAATCAGTGCTAATAAATGCTATATTTAAACTAAAATCCATTGGTTTGATTCCTAAAATTGTGGTTTGTGATCAAGGTACTAATAATCAGCAACTTCGTAAAATTTTAGGTGTGACAAGCGACTTTCCTTTCATAACTCATGATGAAGATACAATATATTTTATGTATGACACACCGCACTTATTAAAATCAGTTCGGAACAATTTAAAAAAATATAATTTGATTTATGAAGAGAAATGTTATTCGTGGGATGATATTGTGCAATTTTTACAATTTGGACAAAAATAAATCTCCAAGACTTGCCCCAAAAATTAAAGATACTCATATACAATTGCCACCATTTTCACCCATGCGAGTTTGTCTGGCCTCTCAAATTTTAAGTCACTCAGTTAGTTCAGGGATGATGACATTAATTGCCCATAATTTGCTACCTCCTAAAGCCATTAATACTGCAAACTTCATTCAACTTATGGATAACTTATTTGATACATTTAATTCAATTTCTTTCAACGAATCAAAGGTATACAGAAAACCATTATCTGAAAACTCTTGTCATTGGGAACTGTTAAATGAAGCTCGAAAAGTACTGACAAAAATACATGTACAAAATAGAACGGGTAAGCAACCACTATGCATCACAGGTTGGATTGCAAACATATCATGTCTGAAATATTTATTTGAAGATTTGAAATTGAATTTTGGTTTTGAGTTTATTCTTTGTCGCAATTTAACCCAAGATTGTATTGAAAGTTGGTTTTCAGTAGTACGTGCTAAGGGAGGAAATAATTCAACTCCTGACTCTACAAAATTTTTTTCAGCAGTACGGATGTGTATGGCTAATCAGTTATTAGATCCATCAAAAGCGGCAAACTGTGAAATGGATAACAATCAGTTTTTAACTAAATGTAATGAATTACTTAAACATAACCCAAAACTTGACCTTAAGTTTCAACACTTGAAAAGTTCTCAAAAATGGAACCCTGAAGACGATGATGTTCTTAGTGATATGAACATAACATTCATCACACAAAATAGCCACGAAGAAAATGCTATAGCATATGTTGCTGGGTGGAGTGTTTCAAAATTGAATCACACCGAATGTCTTCAAAAGCTTGCAACAAAAGAACCAGAGGTTAATTTGGCATATATTCATATTTCAATGAAACAGTATGATGGTGCTAAATTGTTGTATCCACTTCAACCAACATTAGTTTATGTCCAAAAAGTTATCTGCCTTTTTAACAATAATATTAAAAAATTAATTTCATGTAGTAGGGCAAATATAAAATTGAGAATGATCAATTTAATAAATATATTTTTATTTAAGACACTAGACATATGTTTAGAATGTCAATATTTGTTAGTTGATAAAATTTTAAATGTCACAATTAACTCTTTCATTAAAAAAGAAAACAATTATTACAGAGATGTACAAAACAAAAAGTTAAAAAAAATAGTACATATGTAAATAATAATCATTTTAATTATACAATATTATACTATTAAATATGAATGAGTTAACTATTATCAAAATAAATATTTTTTTTTTTAATACCTATTTAACTGTTGACTGTTGTACCTATTGTTTTAAAACTTTTAATATAAAAAATTTGAAAATCTGAATAAACATTGAAGTCCAGAATTATTAAAGTTTTAATTCAAAAATATGATAACAGTTTTTTTCTTATCATATGTCGGCTACGCCCAAGGATTTCTCATATCGCTACTGTCACTGCAATACCACGTAAATAACATTTCACAAATTGTTCAGGAGAGACATAAAACTAAATAATTTGTGTGCAAGAAATAATTTTACAATTTTTTTTTCTTATATTGATATTAGGAGCTTAGTATAGTTTAAAAACAATGAAAATTATATTTTGTAATATCATTTAATTTAATTAATAGTACTTACGTGGTTTTTCAGCAATATAATGAAGATACGAGGTATTGAAGGATTGAGATACGTGTTGTTTAAATACAAATGTTGTAGATACGTGTAATTTATATTTATTTAATTTAATACCTTATTTAATAATATTATTATAATATTAATTAATACGTCTTTAAAATATATCAAAACTGTATTAAAGCAAGCACGTACTCAGGATCAATTTTTTTTGGAGGGGGGTGAACCCCTAAAATCCCCCTTGATACCGGCTTGTATTATAGTATCAAATAATAACCAGCTAATACATTTTAAATTTTGAAATAAATGAACAACCTTTGTTTTATTTCACAAATCAATAAAAAAATTAAACAATAAAATATATTAATTCAAATCAAAAACTTGAACTAGGTGTGTAGTATAAATAATAATAATATAAAAAATACAACAGTTAACTAAAATAAAAAAATCTTGTTAAAACATAATAATTATAAAAAAAAAAAAAAAACATAATATCTGATTTTTACCACATTATAAATTGTTATAATAATTCCTTATTTAATATCTTAATTAATACTGAACACCAATAAAACTGCATTATTGTATAAATAATAAAATACAAAATATAACAATTCACTAAAATAAAATAATAAAAATATCTTGTTAAAACATAATAATAATTATAAAAAAAAAAAAAAACATAATAACTAAATTTTATCACATTTTCTTTCTTTATAAGTCTTTAAGTGAGGTATATTGTCATAATAATCGTGGACATCAGTTGGTAGAACCGTTTTTAATTTTTGGAGATCATTCCACTTGGACAGAGTAATAGGAATTCTGCTATTATACAAACAAGGTGTGTTGATGGACAGATCTATAGTTTTTTTTGTTCGATGGTACTGGGGTAATTCTGTATATTCATGTTCAAAATTTATTTTGTAATATATTTTTTTGGTTGTGGGATCATATTTAAGAGCTCTTATATTTCGAACTTCAGGGTCACCCTTTGATCGCCCAGGTCGGATAGACTTATAATAATTCAATTTTTTGTAGTCATAGAAATCTGAATAGTTAACAGAGTGGGATTCATAGGGTGATGGATTTTTCCTTGCTAGTTTTGTTAGTTTCATGTAGTCAGATGGCAAATAGATTTCTTTGTTTTTTATTGTACGTTCGATTGAACTATGTACACTGTCGCATGGCATTTGTGTATGACCTTTGACAAGGAACTTTTGTTCTATAATAACATTATTTTCTATAGAAAATTTAAGTAACGCATTGGACAATACCGTGTTGCGGTTTTGATATCCACAACCGTCCGAGTATATAATAATGTCTTTTTTTTGATTTTGAGTCTCATCTATGCATTGTTGTTTAATATGATTCAATATAATTGATGTAAATACCGATGCTTCGAGTTCCCCTTGACTTTCATCCCACCAATAATTAGAACAAGGGTGGTTAGGTTCTAAATTATAGACTGTAAAATTGTGTACTTTAAGTTTCATGCTGTAATACAATGCACTAGCATTCAGCGCAGGGCATAGTTTCACAGCTTGTAAATCCATTGTCAAGACTATTTTTTTGAAAGCAACTGCATCAAGCGTATCAACTTTAAGCTCTTCTCGGGCTTGATTTTTTTGAGCAATATGTAGCTCATAGTTTTCTTCATTTACTTGTTTGACTTTATAACTTGAGCAGGTATCACATAAATCTTTTCTAGGTTGGTATATGGAAAATTTTTTTTGTGTCATAAATCTGGAGAAAAAACTTCTACTTAATGGTTTCATATTCTCTTCTTTACATTTCAACAAATATACATCATAAACTTCTTGTTTGCTATTAAACGGACCCTCAAGGTATAGTCTCTCAGACCTCTTTCGACAATAATGACTGGGCATTTTCGGCAAAGACCCAAACCAAGATATGAGATGATTATGTCGTACAGACACTGATACTCGTGGTATAGGTTCTTCAATTTCCTCTTCATTATCAAATTCCAAATTTAGATTGTTTTGTAAATTATTTTTCTTTATATTCTTTGTTGATAGAGGTAATCCATTAATTGAAGAGTTAATCCAATTCCTCACCATCCATTCACCTAACCTATTCAAACAGAGCGTATTCAAAAACATTTTTTTACAGACCGGTAATGATATGTCTTCTTTTTTTAAGTGATAAGTGTAGGAATAATCTCTTCGACTTTTTTCACTTTCGGTCATTATACGTTTTGTTTCTGTCTTGGTAATCATATTTACACAAAAAGTTTTCTTTTCTGCCCAGGATGTACAATTATTCCAAAAATGGTTAAACAGCTCACTCCTCTCAGATTCAGAAAAATTGTCGCAGTATCTGTTTTTTGATTTATTGCAAAATGTTGAAGCACATGTTGGTTTCATTTTCCTTTCATCCTTATTTACATCTTGAGATACTTTCTTGCCTTGCCTCTGAAACCCTATGTATGCCTTTCCTAGCAATCTATTTTGTTGCATAACTTCCCTATTCCAATTTTTTTTTTGTGATATTATACCTCTTTTACGCACTCTTTTGTCAGTGATTGAATCTGAAGTTTCAATTTCAATTTCTTTTGAATGATCATAATTAATAAATTCATCATTATCAGTTTCAAAATTAGTTATACAGTCAGTCTTGTCATAAATACTGTCATCAATTTGATTTTCAGTGGTTGGTGAAGTATTATTAGGAACATTTAAATTATTTTCATTAGAAATATTACCTGGTACATCAATGGAAGTTACAACTTCTACAT
>NW_019101765.1:0-5386 GCF_001856785.1 Myzus persicae | reverse complement strand
ATTCATATCGAACCATTGCATTGAAATACCAAAAATATTTACCAGAAATCTCAGGTATCGTGGACTGTTACTTTTTTCCAATTCAATTTAGAATTTCCAATTTGACAACATTCTTTAGAGTACGTTTTAAGCTTATTTTTGGATTAGAATGATATTAATTATTTTGAATATTGACGAAGTTAAATAAACATTCATATAGACCCATAGCATTGAAATACCAAACAGATTTACCTGAAAACCCATGTATCGTGGTCTGTAACATTTTCAAAATTCAATTTAGATTTTTCTACATTTCACAATTCTTTAGAGACCATTAAAGCCTTCTTTGTGACTAGAGTAATAATGATTAGGTTGAATATTGACGAAGTTAGGTAAACATTTATATAGACCTACTGCATTGAAATACCAAAGAAATTTACCTGAAAACCCATTTATCGTGGAATGTAACTTTTTTCCAATTCAATTTAGATTTTTCTACTTTTTACCATTCTTCAGAGCACGTTTAAAGCTTTCTTTTGGACTAGAGTGATATTGCTTATGTTGAATATTGACGAAGTTAGGTAAACATTATACAGACCCATTGCATTGAAATACCAAAAATATTTCCAGAAATCCCAGGTATCGTGGACTGTAACTGTTTGGACTACCGGCTATTTACTAGGATTTGGCCGGACGACTTCTTGAAGATGTGGGGTTCAAATTTGGACGGAATAGGTGACCGAATAATGTATATATATAAATGATAATACAATGTGGTTAAATGGTAAAACAATAATAATAATATATTATAGGGCACGTACAATATGCGTATGTCGGCCGGAGAAGACATCTTTTCCCGGGCGCGTCTCAGAGGAATAATAATATGTAACAATGACAATAATAATAACAATGATAATAACAATTATTACCTGACGGCACATACGCCGCGGCAGGACACGGTATTGGCGGCGACGGTGGCTGCTATCAGTTGCGTCTGTAGCGACGTCGTTGGCACGCCGGTGAACGGGGGGTGCTGCAGCTACGATCAGCAACAGCCGGGCGGCGTCGATCAATGACTAGATTCGGCCGAAGTCCGGCGACTACGGATTACGTAACTAAGCGCCGGCGACAACGGCGATGTTACGTAACATATGTGGATATATTAATATATATTAATGATGCACGAAAATGCGTAGCTACTCGCGACTCATAGTACGCGAGCGAAATAATAATATCATGTGCGCGTATGAACCTACGGCCGAACTGCGCGATTAAAATGATAATAATATATACGGTGACACCGGCGACGAACACGTGGCAACGAGCAATGGTCGCGCGACGAACAAAAGCTCGACTACAACTTTTCGACGTCGAGGACACAACTGTGCGAAATAACGTGACAACGAATTAATGTAAACGTAAACGCGTAACAACCGCACTTCGAGCTTGTGGCTAAAACGGCACCACAAAACAACGGCCGACGTGACGAGAACGCACGGTCTGCTTACATGGAGCGTACGGCAAAGACAGACAAGTAGGTCGCCGGTGGCGACTCGGCCGGAGTAATAAAAACGGCGGCAATTTCGAACAGGAAGGGTCCGCCGTTCATAAATTTGCTTGAAGTACATTGGCCAGACCAATCACTCAGCCCTCACCATTTACCTGAGATGAAGAATACGCCTGTATGTTTGTTGGTAACACCGTGAAACAGAGAACTTCGATAATTTTCTTTTTAGGTTTTCGTCATCTGCAGCGTGCGTTAGCATAATATGCTTTGCGTTTCGCAGACCGGGTAATTGTAATGCGACCCACAAACTTCGACGTTCTTACACCAGATGAACTGCAGCGTACAATGTGGTTTGCCGTTCGAATCACTCAACGTACAAATTTTCCAGAGCTCCTAAAACAATTGGCCAAACCCAATCACATATTAATTCCTCCGGCAATTGCTCAGTTAGCTCCTTTTCTGGATAATTCAAGTTTAATTCGAGTTGGTGGTCGGTTACAGCCGTCAATGTTGACTGATGCCGCAAAAAACACGTATTTATTGCCGAAAGAGTCTCATGTCACATCATTACTCATCAACCGCTTTCCATAAGGCGTGTGGGGCTCATCACGGCCGTCCATCCAGTTCCTGATCAGACGGTCCGCGTAGTTACAATTAACACGCAAGATCTGGAAATGAAGTGGCCAGTGGTCAAATTGGTTAAACTGCCAACGGATGAGTAGGATTTCCTGACATCCACTCCACTAACCTTCATACGCACCTCCATCTTCCTCTTTCTTTAATATGTACATGTATTTTTGTTATATTTATGTAATTTTTTGTCAATTTTTCTCAGTTAATTTTTTTGTAAACGCAATCAATTGTAATGAGTACGTCCTGGTTAATTTTTCATCAATCAGCTCATCTTCAGGATTATTTCGGAAGCCTCTAGTCTTTCAAAGTGAGGAGAAAATGTTGGGTACAATAGATGCCGTTCGGACTTTGCCCTTTGCTTGCACCGCTTACGACTTCGCCGCGCGACCGTTCGATATCTCCAGAGCGGGGGACCGTTATCGATATGTCACCGGTGGTCTCCGTCCCGCCGCAAACTTTCCCTCGCCCCCGCTGTCTGTGGTAGTGTCGCTGTCTCAAAAGCCGCATCAAGTTTTGTGTATCCGCCGTATGTGCAAACCGGTGCGCTACACAGTGGTCTGTGCTGTAAATTAGCTTTCAAAAACCTATTTTTAAAAGTATGATAATTTTATTATTTGATATCTAATTAATAAAACTGATCACCTAATTGAACAACATTTTATATTTTAAGAAATGTTTACATATTATCAAGACAATAAAATTATGATAAGGGCACATATTATAGATTAGACCACCCTATTTAGGGGTTCATTTCAAAACCGATGAAAAATTTGAATTTAGCATGTCTAAAACAAATAGAATTAATATTTTTCATAGTTTTTTTAACTCATATTTAGATTGTATTAATTAATGCAAGCTANATTTTTTTTGCTAAACTAAATAATTATAGTAATTGTTTATTATTCCACGTAGATACCGACCTGTATAGAAGCACCTGTGGTTATCGAGTTTGATTGTTATTTATTTTCAGCCAGCGTCTATATTTCTTACTAAAAAAATTATAGGCATACCTCTCAACAATTTACACTTTTATTTTAATTACTCATAACTAATTATTTATTAACTTTATTGGACTAAATTTATACCTAAAACCGTATCTGTGATGTCCTCTTTAATTTAAAAAAAACTGCACAACGATTAAATAAGTAGTTTGGGAGTTTATACTGAAAAAAATAAAGCGACTTCATTTTAAATAGTACTAGCTGATTCCGTGCACTTCGTTGCCCGTTGAAAATGCCAAATCTATACATGAGACTAACTTGTTATAATGCGAGCAATATATTATCAGGCAGGATATTATATTATATTATATTATTATTATCGTACTCCACGCTAAGTAAATACTCTAAATGAATAATATATTTTTTTTTTTACTTTGTATACGCTGATGAGCGGCTATAAGTGCAATTCAACATCTTAGCAAGCAATCTGTGAAAATTCGATTAATTATTAGTTATTTTTTACCAATAACTAATATAACACCATTGATTATAAGTACTTATAATAGATACTCAGATAAAATTAATTGTTTTTTTTTTTTTTGCTAAACTAAATAATTATAATAATTGTTTATTATTCAACGTAGATACCGACCTGCCTAGAAGCACCTGTGGTTATCGAGTTTGTTTGATTTTCAGCCGCGGGTACTATTTCTGACTAAAAAAGGTATAGGTATACAATTTACACGTTTATTTTAATTAATAATAACTAATTATTTATTGACTTTATCGGACTAAATGTATGATTAAAACCTTCTCTGTGATGTCCTCTTTAATTTAAAAAAAACTGCACGACGGTTGAATTAGTAGTTTGGAAGTGTATCCCGAACAAAGAAATCGACTTCATTTTATATTGTAGTATAGAGTATAGATATAGATTATAGAATAGATAATTTATAGCATATCAATTTGTTAAGTTACAAGTCATACTAGTACTGGGCATCGCAAAAAACAATGTCTAGGGCCAAAATTTGATCCTGGCCTCTCTAAACTTCTCACCTATACTGAGTAAAACTACAGGTTGATTATATTTATTTTTTTTAAGTTTCGTCTATGCCACATGCCATAGCCAATAGTTTTCCACAACTCTTCTGTACGCTTAATAATAATGTTAACAATAATTAGAATGACATCTATAAAAAAAATATCCGGATATTCAGCTAAAAATGGATGATAACCTAGCTTTTTACGATGCCCAGTTTTTGATTTTAAATACAAAAAATAAACACCAGGTGTAAGGTTTTCGATTTATTTTATTAACATTTTCAAAAAAACAAAACAAAATTTGCCTTGGCAACGCCAACTTTATTTCACTATATAAACAACTCCGCATCACATATTTTTGTTATTATAACAATTTAATTGTGTGAATAGAAAATATTTGTTTTTGAAAGTTGTCTTGAATATGTCGAACCAATTTTTCATCGGAATGGCGTTTGGTGCGATGGGAGTTGCTGCCCTAGCTAGTTGTGTAATGTCTCACTACAAACTTATACCCAAATATCAACACGATGAGCAATTAACGGCAATGGACTTGGAGGTAAATTAAATATTATACATTTATTATACTATAATATAATAACTATTTTACTTACTTAACACAGTTTTTGGATAGAAAATGGGTAGAATGGATATGATGGTGACTAAATCTGTATTTTAATATAATTCAGTACCTAATTATTTTTTCTTGAAGAGTACTTTTCGTATTTTATAAGTGGAAGAAATAGTTTTGAAGGTGAATTATAATTCAATAAAAATTGGTTTTAAAAATTGGGTTTTTATTTAATTCATTCTGTGAACGATTAATCGTTCATTTATCATTGGTAACTACAATTAGATATACAATTCCAGACTTTTGAAGTATGTTAGTTCATAGATAGTTAAATATGTATTATTTAAAGGTAGATCGTATAACGTATAATATTATGATACGTAAATTGCTATGCTATAATAAAAACTATGCATTGATTGTACCTATCTCTATTAATAGGATGTCAGTCATGAGGAAGTTAAGACGTCTGACGCGTATTCGCAAACCTCGATAGAGACGGTCGATAAGGAATCCGGTAACGAGGAACCGAAGGCCGAGACTAAGGATTCTCAGACACAAATGGACGTCATAGTTGAGGCGAATGACGTGGAAGAACTAAGGCCTACGACTCCCGCGACGCCCGTGAAATCACCAAAAGTACTTTGTCCAAATGATATAGCTCAAATGTTGGTTGAAGGTCCTATTCAACCAAAAATTATTTTCTTATTTTAGGCGATG
>NW_019101764.1:3999-6104 GCF_001856785.1 Myzus persicae | reverse complement strand
TAGTCTTCATGACGACCATTGGAACCAATGATATAGATCGTCTGGACTGCGATCCATATATCTGTCCAATGGCCGCCAGGCTTTGCTGTACCGGAGTTTTTAACTGTGCAGAGTGTTTCAGTCTAATGTGCCTAGTCATCTTATTGTCCTGCGTCTTATATTTGCAGACTGGGCAGTACTTTATAAGCTAATGGAAACGAATATTTGTTAATTAAGGTTCTTCTAATTGGATTTTTTCTTTTTGTACAAATAACTTACACGATCAGTTATCAAGGTGTCCATTCGGTGGTCAAAATTCATGTCAATTTTTCGCGGACGCCGCGTACAATGTTCAATGTTCAACGGGCTAGGGGCTAGGGGAATTTAAAATTATAATTAAACGAAATACGTCGTACACGAGGTCTTAAGAATACTCACTGTCGACGATCGACGACTCTCCGTCGGAAGCAACCATCAGAGCTGAAACGAGAAGTAGAAATTATATATATAATGATAGAATTTAAACTATAAAATTAAATATACCTTCTTCGGAACCGCATTGAACCCTCTTCGTGGATATCACCGGGGACCGGGTGGTCTTTCGACTTGCCCGAACTATACCCGAAGGGCCGGCAATCTGTTTTTTCGGAGTCTCGTGTAGGAGAATTCCCGATACTGCGAAAAAAAATTATGTCTTAGACATTATTCCGATGAAATATTTGAAAACTTACGTTCTTCCTCGACATAACGTTAAACATTTGACGGCGACGGCGATGGTGTATAAATATTATGCCTGTTGAGAACAGCAGTATCAAAACCTGGGAAAAATAAAGTATGTTTCAAATTAATAAGACATTATTTCAACTATATAAACTAGTAAAACTTACCTCCATCGTCAGTAACTGGAGTGTCTGATGCTGGAATAGAACAAAAAATTCGTGAAAATCGGGTAAACGATCAGTTTATTTAATACATACGTTTAACGTCGGAGGAGGTGATAGCTACGGTGGAGCCATCCTCGGCGAAACGAACATGTGTGTTGCACTGCACGACAACTGTGTCTTCCTGGAAATCGTGCACAGGACTATGATCACGATCTTCGATCACGTCCACTGAATACTTCACATCATCTGTAGAATAATTGAAATTTCTTAAGGTTATATAAGATTATGTACACGGGTCAGTCATAAAAATGAAATCAGAAAACTATTTTACATTTGACTGGCTTCGGATAATACGCCGTACGGCTGTGGACCTCCAACACTTTGTGGACTTCCTTAGTCTTCTTCCCTTTGAACTTAACAATGCCTAGATCACAATGAAAATTGAAATAATAAATATTCATTAATTTTATACAGTTTATGACTTTACGTTTTATTGCTGTCGGTCGTGCATCCGGTACAGTTACAATCTGGGGAATCGTGCGTCCATCCGGCACAGTTACAACCTGAGGAATCGTGCGTCCATCCGGCACAGTTACAACCTGAGGAATCGTGCGTCCATCCGACACTGTAACAATCTGAGGAATCTCGGGCGCTTGCTTCACAAACAATGGTGCTTGCCCTGCAACCGACGGAACATCAGTCTCCCGATTTTTTTTAAGCGCCACGCGTAGCGTGGTTCTGGGCACGCTTTTTATGCGGCTGGCCAGATTTGTTGACATGCCTTCATTCACCAGGGAAATGGCTTCCTGCAACGCCACGTTTTTGGATGTCTTATTGTAAGTCCGTTTTGCCTACGTGAATTCAAGTAAAAAAAATCATAAAGCATTCAAACAAAGTATTAATTTTATAAGCCTACAATTTTGACATCAACATTTAGCTTCTTTGCATGCTCTCGGAGTGTGGTCTCCGGGACATTATAATGACGGGCAGCCTGGCCGATGGACATCGTGCCATACTTCAATTCACGAAGGGCGTTCTCCATTATGCTAATTAAAAAAAAACATATGTATAAACCTGTAAAAAGAGGACTCAAACTACTTAAAATAAAGGTGCAGTCACTTATGTCTAAACCTGTGAAAATAAATTCCCTAGCGGTACGGATGGAATCAACATATTTAAAAAGCGACACCTAGCGGTACGGATGGAATCAACATATTTAAAAAGCGACACCTAGCGGTACGG
>NW_019101764.1:0-1926 GCF_001856785.1 Myzus persicae | reverse complement strand
AGGTGGACCTCAATCCTGCGAATTCGCAGAATTTTGTCCCCGTGAGTCGGTCTCGTTCGATAATAATTTTTTCGGATCAACAGGTGGACCTCAATCCTGCGAATTCGCAGAATTATGTCCCCGCGAGTCGGTCTCGGCTGTTAAGAAATATTCTTCGGATCAACAGGTGGTCGTCAATCCCGTGAACAGCCTCCTAAGACCTTCTCACGGGGACATTAACTTGGGAAAAAGGAGGATGGAACGTCGCACGGTGAAATCCAAAGTGTCGGGGTGGTCGACGGACCGCATCCCCGGTACCCGAGTTTCACTCGACGACACTTCTCAACTATTTGTCACCTCGATATCTCGTTAAATATTAGTCCTAGGCGATTGCGACCTCAGTACTTTTAGTTTTCTTTTTCATTTTTCTATAAGAAATAGACGTTACAAATCGATCGGACGAAAACCCGCAAAGTTAGTTTTTTCATGCCTTCGAAAACTCACGGGGACACAATCGTGGAAACGCGGGATTGAGCGGTTAATACGCGTCGTTCGCAGTCGCCGTCTTCGGGCTTGACTCCGGGCAGTCTCCTTGCACAAGATTCCGCGGTCAGAAGTGCGCGGGCGTATAGTCGAGAAGAAATCCTGGATACACCGTGCACCGCTACGCGCCGACTTAGATGATATTCGCGTGTATGCGGTGCCAAATTCACAGATTTTGTCACCGTGAGTCGGTCTCGTTCGATAATAATTTTTTCGGATCAACAGGTGGACCTCAATCCTGCGAATTCGCAGAATTATGTCCCCGCGAGTCGGTCTAGGACTTAGAAATATTCTTCGGCTCAACAGGTGGTCGTCAATCCCGTGAACATACTCCCGAGACCTTCTCACGGGGACAATAACTTGGGAAAAAGGAGGATGGAACGTCGCACGGTGAAATCCAAAGTGTCGGGGTGGTCGACGGACCGCATCCCCGGGACCCGAGTTTTACTCGACGACACTTCTCAACTATTTGTCACCCCGATATCTCGTTAAATATTAGTCCTAGGCGATTGCGACCTCAGTACTATTAGTTTTCTTTTTCGTTTTTTTATAAGAATTAGACGTTACAAATCGATCGGACGAAAACCCGAAAAGTTAGTTTTTTCATGCCTCCGAAAACTCACGGGGACACAATCGTGGAAACGCGGGATTGATCGCGGCGTATCGTCGCGTGAGGTCGATGAAGTCCCGACGACTCTCCCTCCAGCCGCTTCTGGGATAGGGACGGTGAGGTGGACCTCAATCCTGCGAATTCGCAGATTTTGTCCCCGTGAGTCGGTCTGGGACTTAGAATTTTTTCGTCGACCGTCCTGCCCCGGTACCCGCGTAACTTTTTAATTGCCTAAGGAAACTCATGGGGACAAGGACGGTGAACGACGAGTCGGACCTCAATCCTGCGAATTCGCAGATTTTGTCCTCGTGAAGAGGACTTAAAATTTAATTTTTTCAACTTACATCACCTAAGCGGGTAGGCAGTCTCGCCCCGTGAATTTTATTTTGAAAAATTTTTTTAAAAATATTATACCCAAAAGTGGTGTCCTCGTGAATCGGACACCGTCATAAAAAAAAAAAAAAGAATAAAATGTCCTCGTTAAAATTTGGGTCAATACCGTGGTCACTCACGAGCCCACTAACACACACGCAAAAATACGATGGATTGAAGGTCAATCTAATCGCCAGATGTCCTGGGTGAGATTCGGGTTTCGGCAAGTCGGTTCAACCTGTTGAGCTTGACTCTAATCTGGCATTGTTCGGAGACATGCCGAGGTGTAGCATAAGTGGGAGTCGGGGGTCCAGGCGGGCGGTTTCGGCCGTCCGTCTCCCCGTCGACCTTGAAATACCACTACTCGCATCGTTTCCCCACTTACTCGGTAGAGCGGAACGCGCGGTTCCGGCCGCGGGTGC
>NW_019101763.1:0-5465 GCF_001856785.1 Myzus persicae | reverse complement strand
CTACTGGTCGACTGGTTGGTGGAATTGAGTTATCAACTAATCAGTATCTTCACGCATATCACGGTCGTATCATCAATATCTGTTATTATTATTGTTTAATTTACGTGTCCCCGTGACCTAGTTACGGTCTTGTTATAATTCATTGTAATTTGTTATTTGTATACGTACGCAAGCCCTGTGTTTGCCGGCGTTTATTATTATTAATTTTACTGTGGAGACGTCCACCCCAATTTTTATGAATTATTTAATACGTATTATTATATCATCATTATTATACCATCAAAATTTGAGTTCCTTTTATTTATAGTATTACCATCCTACTTGTAAGTACGAGTCTTTGGGGCTAACTGTGCATTAAGAGCTCCATCGGCGAACATTTTGGTAGCAGAGCGTGGTTACTAGGTCTTTTGGCAAAGTAGCCGTAAAACAGTACTTAGTTTGTGGGTAGCATTGTAGTACAATTAGTTTGTAACGGGAACTCCTTTTCATCCGATATTCAATTGTGTAGGTACTATTCCTATTACAGTTCGTATAATCCTATCGGTGTTTTACATTTATGTAATCAATGTAAGTCGCATTACTGCACTTGATTATTACAAACTTTTGTTAATTATTATTTATTTGATTTATTATTTTGCGCCACCGTGTTGGTCATAATTGCACATTGAATTATTTTTGCTTAATATTAATTTATTTAATTATTAAATTAAATTTATATAGTTCAAGCTTTTATTTGTCCTCGTAGATTGCTCGTTATTATAATTTATTACAGGACCGTATAGTTGTTGGTAACTGTACAAATTATTGGCGGTAGCGCGTTATTACATTTTCTAATATCTTGATAAGCATTTGCTTCAATTAATTGTTACTATTTTACTTGTATTATTGTCGTTCATCCGTTATTATCCGCACATTGCTGTGACTTGACTATTTGTCACGATGAGTGACTCCGAGGTGAACCGCATACAACGCTTGATGGAGCGAGATGTCATGAAACGTAATGTGACTATGAACCGTTTGCGCTCAATCATGACTCTTGCAGAGCGGAGTATGAAGGATCCTGAAGTGTCGCCGCATTTATTAGAGGCAGTTGAGGACTTGGACAGCCTGTGGTCGAAGTTTGAAGTGGAGGATGAGGCAGTACTTGAACATTTATTCGCTCTCGATCGCTCATCTGAGTACAAGGTAGAATTAGGTACCGAGATGCGTGAGATAGTCACGTTTTGCCGATCTGTTGCGAAGCGATATCGTGAGTCTGAGCAATGTTATAGTAACATATCTGTGCGCAGTGGGTCCCATGCATCATTAGACCCAGGTGGTACGAGCTCAGAAAAACATCATGCCAGCGTTTTGGACGTTCCACCAATTGCAAACAAGTCAGGTCCGGTCGCGCGTACGCGCTTGCCTGAAATTCCACTCCCGAGTTTTGACGGTGACATTTTTCAGTGGCCTTCTTTTCGTGACACGTTTTTGGATATGGTCGATAGTACGACCCTCCCCAACATCGACAAGCTGCATCATCTGTTAGGTTGCTTGAAGGGAGGTGCAGCAGACGCAATTCGGAGTATACCGCCGTCAGGCCACACTTATAAATTAATTTGGTCTAGTCTGGAATCTCGTTTTGATAAACCCCGTTTGCTTGCTGGATCAGTGGTTGAATTGTTATTGACCACACCACCATCTACTTCCGAATCCCTGTCAGAACTTAACCGTTTTATGCTCGCCTTTTGTGAGAGCGTATCCGTGCTTGAATCATTGGCCATACCAAACCTTGGTGACTTCATATTGTTTTCGTTAGCCTCGCGCTGCCTACCAACTTCATGCAGGACGTTGTTCGAAGCTCAGGTGACGTCTGATTTCCCTACTGTTCATGAACTTTTCGCATTCGTCAAGTCACGTGTGTCTATCCTCGAACGAGTCCAGGACCTTCAAGTTCCAAAACCGGTCAAATCGTCGTCGCGTTCTTCGGGCCATCCGCGCCAAGACAAATGGACTCTCCGGAAATCGGAGAAACCCCCGCAGTCATCTTTTGTTAATGCTGCACCACCGCCGTCATCAAAGCCCCAATGCACGTGTTGCGGTAAGGGCCAACATGCGTTACCGTTGTGTAACAAATTTAAAAGGTTTTCCAAAGATGCCCGGTCGAAATGGGCCCGAGAGCACAAGGTATGCTTTCGATGCTTGGCGGAGGGTCATTGGGCTCCTAAGTGTAAATCATCAATAGTATGTTCTCAGTGCTCACGCAAACACCACACATTGATCCATACAGATGAAGTCGCCGCAACCACCACGAAGGAAGACATCGTTCCGGTTGCTGATCAGACAGCGTCAGCGCCGACTTCTTGTGTTGGACAGCTCGACTCTCATTCTGTATTGCTGGGTACGGCACTCGTTCAGGTTCGTGACCATGGAGGTACCCTACATACTGTTCGTGCTTTAATTGACTCTGCGTCTCAAATGAGTGCTATTACGTCATCATGCACGACTCGTCTTGGGTTGCGTGTATCAAGTTGGACGGCACCGGTAACAGGGTTGTCCGGTGCGTCAGTTCCTAATACTCTTGGTATTGTGGAATGTAATGTACAGCCTCGGTATTCTGAGGAACCGGTGTTCCCTGTAAAAGCGTGGGTGTTCTCGACGATCACAGCAAGTATGCCACGACAACCGTTGTCTCGCGCTGTGTTTGAAAAGTACCGACATTTAGCGTTAGCTGACCCTTCCTTTACAATTCCTGGTGACATTGACTTGTTGTTGGGTGCAGACATATTTGCCCAGGTCTTGGATGGCAAACGTGTGTCCGTCGGGGAGGCGTGGCCAGTCGCGTTTGGTTCCGTCTTCGGGTGGATAATTATTGGACCCGTCCCTTATAATACTTCGAAATCACCACACTTATGCCCTACATCGATGTTGAACTGCATTTCTGTGGAATCATTACTTGAAAAATTTTGGAAGGTTGAAGAGCCTGAGGTAGCACCCGAAATATTCACCGAGGAAGGTCAATGTGAATCAATGTTTCGTGCGGGGTGCATTCGTTCCAGTTCCGGCCGTTTTACAGTTCCTCTCCCCTTTCGTCAACCCGTGGATGACGAGGTTTTCCGTGGTTCCCGTACGGTTGCGCTCAAGCGGTTTGAGTATTTAGAGAGAAAGCTGTCTGCTGACCAAAGACTCCATGAACTATACACTCAATTCATGTCAGAGTACAGCTTATTAGGGCACATGTCGCTCGCTTCTAGTCCCGGAGCGTACTTTATACCACATCATGCTGTGTACCGACCGTCAGAAACGGATCCGAAAATTCGGGTTGTGTTTGATGCGTCCGCCCGATCTTTTAATGGTACGTCATTAAACAACTGTCTATTACCTGGTCCAAAGTTGCAACGTGACGTCGTGGACGTGTTGCTTCTGTTCCGTTTGTTGAGGTATGTCTTCACAACAGACATTTGCAAAATGTACCGACAAATTTTAATTGCCCCGGAACAACGTAGATACCAACACATTCTTTGGCGTGCGTCGCCACACGATCAGCTGCAAGAATATCAACTTAACACGGTCACATATGGTGTAAATTGCGCACCGTACCTCGCCATTCGTGTATTACAACAAATTGCTAATTCCGACTGTGCTGACTTTCCTTCCGTCCGTAAGGCATTATTGTTTCACACATATGTAGACGACATATGCGTCGGTGCCGATTCTGAAGATGCCGCTGTAGAATTGCAGTCTGCGCTGATCACTGTTCTCGGCCGAGCTGGATTGGAACTTAAGAAGTGGTCCAGCAATACTCAATCTGTTCTGAATCACGTGCCTCCGGAAGACAAAGTCAACGGCGCGTTGCCATTTGATGAAGGCGATGGGGTAAAAGTATTAGGTCTCCGTTGGAATCCACGTGATGATTCGTTTGGTTATGGATTCCAGAACGAGAAGATGGTGGCCACAAAAAGAGGAATGTTATCTTTGATAGCCCGGATATTTGATCCTTTAGGACTTTTATCACCTGTTGTTTTCTTTGCGAAACATCTAATGAAATTGGTGTGGAAGGCTAATGTCTCCTGGGACGAACCACTGCCAATTTCCGTCAATGAAGTTTGGCACCAATTCGTGTCCGAATTGCCAGAATTACAAAAGATATGTATTCCACGCTTTGTTAACACGCGCTCGGGTATTCGTGTGATACTATGTGGTTTCTGCGACGCGTCCGAGCGTGGATACGCAGCTGTCGTTTATATCCGCTCTGAAAATTCGTCTGGTACCCCTTTCGTGTCCTTATTGGGTTCCAAGACCAAACTAGCCCCGATGGCTGCGTCAACGATCCCGCGATTGGAGCTATGCGGCGCAGTCCTGCTAGCGAAGTGGATGTCTCGCATCAAGGGGACATTAAACGCGGAGGTGGAAGTTGTTGAAACTCACGCTTGGTCTGACTCCACAATCGTACTTAATTGGTTGGCCGTACGCCATGCGATGTTCAAGATTTTTGTGTCCAATAGGATCCATCAAATACAATCGCTATTGCCGGATTGTCAGTGGCACCACGTACCCTCAGAAAATAATCCGGCTGATTGTGCTTCAAGAGGATTGTCACCCGCTGAACTAGTGGACAACGTATTGTTTTGGAGCGGCCCAACGTTTCTCAATTCACCAACCGCTGAATGGGTCGTCCGTGTTCCTTTTATCGAGCCAGATCAGCTCCCTGAGGCCAAGATGGAGAACCCCGTGGTCTTACTAGTCGAGACCGAACCGGAATGGTACTCCCGTTTCTCGTCGTATGTGCACATGATTCGTGTCGTCGCCCATGTCCGACGTTTCATCTCCCTCTGTCGTCGCCGCCCGCAAGTCTTTGAGTGTTATCTCACGCGCGGTGAGCTCGATTCGGCGTTACTGTCAGTAGTCCGATTCTCCCAACAGTCCTTCTTCAGCAGACTTCACGGTGAATTAAGTTGTTCGAAACCAATATCGACTCGGCATGTGGCCCGACTCCGACCTTTCCTTGACGAGAATGGTATAATCCGGGTCGGTGGTCGACTTTCCAATGCTGAATTATCAATGGAACAACGACATCCCGTCCTGTTGGCGAAGTCGTCTCATTTATCAATTCTATTAGTACGTCATTGGCATGACCTTACCGGCCATAGTGGCCCACGAGTTATGACAGCTCTTCTGGGACGTCAATATTGGATTATGTCGCTGGGCACTTTGATCCGTACCGTCATAAGTCACTGTACCCGTTGCGTGAGATTGTCAGCCATCAATCCTCAACCGGTCATGGCCGATTTGCCACGATCCCGAGTAACTGAATGTCGCCCTTTTTCCCGTGTAGGGATTGATTTTGCGGGACCATTGTTGATGAAGGAGCATCGCCTCCGGAAGGCTCGTCAGTACAAAGTATATGTGGCGGTCTTTGTATGCTTCGTAGTCAAGGCGGTACACCTCGAGGTCGTATCTGACCTGTCCACCGATGCCTTTATTGC
>NW_019101762.1:0-5516 GCF_001856785.1 Myzus persicae | reverse complement strand
TTATTCTTTGTGTTACTATGTAATTTTTTCCAAATTTGAACTTAAAATGTCTGTAAAAAAACAGCTGTAGGTATTTATATATTTTTTTAGATTTTTTAGTTACCGAAAAAACATCTTATAAGTGAAACGTTATTTTAAATTGTCAATCCTTAGTTATAAAAACTGAACATTTTATTAATTTTTAAGTACAAAATCATTTTTCAACTTTCAATTTGTTGAATATTGTCAAAATTTGAAATTTAAATGCTTATAAAAAAATCGTCCTTATGTATTTTAATATTTTTCAGCTGCTATTGTAACAATATATCAAGAGTCTTGTATTAAATTGTTATGATTTTTGACTCAACCAATATAACTGATTGACATTTATAGAAAAAAAACTAAAAAAAATTTAATTAAAAATGTCCGCCTACAGTTTAAAACAAGTCAAAAAAGATATTAGAGATAGAACAGGAAGCCCGAAAATCGGTATGACCGCAACCAAGATATTAGGTACCTACATTTGGAGGGACCGCGACGGTTATATCATCTGCTTATCTGAAAAATCGTCAATGACTGCAACTTGTATGCAGATATATAATAAAACAGTTGTGGTCGAGCCAATTGTAGATAATATCTTGGTTGCGGTCATGCCGATTTTCGAGCTTCCTTTTCTATGACTAAATGAAGTTGACGATTGTTTTGTCACAGATATAATTTATAACTCCAACCAATAAAACACCTTTTTCAAACGGGAACTAATACGGCATGTTGTTTAGGCTCGAGAAGTCGAGAATCAAGTCGGTACTAGCTGGTTCAATAACTATTATCTAACGGTTGAACATTAATAAGTTAGTTGTTTGAAAAGACTAAATCTGGTATCTAATTAGGTTCCACGACTATTTAATACATTATTCCCTTGGTACATATTTAGAGATGAAAAACAGTCGTTGACAATGTTTGTGAACATGTGGAACATGTGTTTGTATTAAAGTTAGAAAACAACTTGAGCTTTTGGGTGTACACCTTTTTTTAATTCTATTGTTAAATAATATCGATCCGCAAATTATGTACGATTTTTTAAACGGTCGATACGCAACTATCTTTCAAAAAAGATTAAAATTAACAATAGTGATGCGCAAACGACACCCGTCAGCTTAGTATTAACCACTAAGATGTATAATATAATATACCTGTTCTTAAGTTTCTTAATCTGAATTAAGGAGGAGTCTTCATTCTTTGTACTTGATACAGCCGCAGGTACAGACACAATATTTTTTGTTGAAGATACTGGTGGTTTTTTGATTGGCATCGTGGCAGATTTCGCATTTGTCTTACTGGTTTTCGCTTGTCTTAGCTCGCCTTGTATTGCTTTACCACTAAAATGAATGTTTTATAATGACGATAAAGTATACATAATATAGTATTTTAATGGCCACTATTACACGATATGGTTACCTACTATTACTTATTAGGTAAGTACAATATATGACTTAGTTTGGATTTTATATCAAATTAGATAAGTTTAATTAGTTTATGTGTTAACTGTTAAGTATTATCCATTGCGTTGTATCTATACCTGTTCTTAAGTTTCTTAATCCGAATTAATGAGGGGTCTTCATTCTTTGTACTTGATACAGCCAGGGGTACAGACACAATATTTTTTTTTGAAAATACTGGTGGTTTTTTTATTGACATCGTGGCAGATTTCGCATTTGTCTTATTTGTGTTCGCTTGTCTTAACTTTCCTTGTATTGCAATTGCTTTACCACTAAATTGGATGATTTATAATGATGATAAAATATTATAAAGTATTATGTAGTATTTTAATGGCCACAATCTCACAATATGGTTAAATACTATTCGGTAAGTACGCCATATAGTTTAGTTTGGATTTTATATCAAACTAGATAGGTATAATTAGTTTGAGCACAAAGTATACGCAGTACTGTAGTAGGTAGATAATGTAATTTTAAGTTCATAGAATTTTGTTATAATTAAATAATTATAAATTATATATACTATATGAAAAAGTATCTAATTATAATTTATAAGTGATTAATATTAATCCATTGAGTTTTATCCATACCTGTTCTGAAGTTTTTTTATCGGGATTAATGAGAACCCTTCATTCTTCGTACTTGGGGCCACTACAGGCACAGATAAATTAGACGTGGTCGAACATACGGGTGTATTTTTTATTGGTATCATAGCAGTATTCGCTCTTGCTACATTTGTATTCATTTTTCCTTACTTGTCTTTTATCGTTTCAATTCTAAATTATTAGGTTGGCCAAAGATTTAAGTGTGACTACTATATATAATATTACTGTGGTGTGTGACTGTATTAATTGTACGTAGGTATTATTATTATACTATTTACTTACGAATAAATTGATTTTTGGGCTATGACTCCAAAAGATTCTAGTCAAATTAGTGGTTGTAAGATTCTCAAGACGTTTTTCAAAAATTGGAATTGTTTTTAAATGATTTTGTTTGCGTTGTCGCAACTATTTGATATTTCTTAAAAACACTTTTTGGCCAGCAAAGTAATAATTTTATCAACATTTTTTCATATAAAATATTTTTTTTTCTACATGCGTGATGCATTTTTTTAAAATATTTAAGATTCATTGCTAGATTACAATTTATAGTAAATGTTGAATAAAATAATCATGGGTTGGTATCTATATACAGTATACTATAATTTTTTTTTTTTTTTTGTTGTACTTAAGCCTGGCGACTAAGGCCATTAGCTGTTCAAGGGGTTATGAACTGTGGTTGGAAAAAGGTTGGTAAGGTAAGTTGTTTATACGATTTTTACGGTAGGTAGCAAACACGTGTTTGTGTGGCAAGGTTTTTAACTACTATGAACCCGGATGGTCACCCATCCGGGAACTAGTGTCTGTGGTCGTTACTTACTCTCAGTCGTATTCCGCGATTGGTAGCAGCCAATGCGCCACGCAAAGACATACACTATAAATTATAACTGTACTATAAACCTAATATTAATACCCATCTTTTTTTTATATAATTATATGATAAGTTATAAGGGGGGTTTTAAATAATGAATAGGTATGTTTCAATGTTTTGTATATTACTCGTAAATAAACTATTAAAGCATACTATTGTCAGATTTGCTAATGATGCTAAATGATTCATTGTCAGAGTCGCTGCCCAGTGCATAAAGTAGATAGGTGCCAAGTACTGTAAGACTATAGGTATTTTAAAATTCTATAATAATTATCACAAAAAACCGGATTTTGCATAAAATGCATGTTGTTATTTTCAATATCATATAAATGCAGTCAATGAGTGTCCGCAAATCATTACTTAGTTGATTAAATATCAACATTTTAAATTGTATATTTTTGCATATTTTAACAAAAAACCCGTACAAATATACACCTAACGATCCAAAAGGGCGTTGAGCAAAAAAAAACAGATTATAGGTACGTTTATATAATATCAAACATTTTGCGTCTCAACAAATATTCGGACTCCAAAAATAGGTTACTACTCTTGAAAGATTGGTTGTACGAGTTGAATAGTTTATAATGCAGATTCGGCTTCTAAATCGTATCTTCTTAACATCGAAAGTTTTCGAAAAACCAATAATTCAACTATAGCACAATTTGTAAACAATTTTCTTGAACTATTGTGGCCCGAAGGTAACAATTATGATAAAGTTTTGTTGATGTTATCTGATGCTGTCCCTTATACGACAAAAGCTGCACAAAATGTAAAACCATTTTATTCGAATCTTGTACATGTAACTTGTGTCGCTCGTGGTATTTACCGGATTGCTAAAAAAATTATAGATACTTAAATGATTTAATTAATAATGGAAAAAAGGTTTTCTCAAAGATTCCATATAGAATTCAGTTTTATAAAGAAATGTTGCCAAATACACCTTTACCACCACATCCAACAATTACCCGTTGGGATACTTGGCTTGAGTCAACCTTCTTTTACGCAGATCATTTTGAAGAGTTCTAAAATGTAGTTGAAAACTTAGAAAATGATGCAAAAAGCATTCAAAATTGTAAATCAATTTTAAATAAATTAAATGTAAAATATTATCTTGCTTACATTAGAGCACATTTTTTATGTATCCTTGAAAGTATCAAAATGCTTGAAACCTTTAATTTTTCACTTGCATTCCTACTAGGGAAAATAGTATAATAATCAAAACAAAAAGTAAAAACCTTTCAATTAAAAATAAAGGATTTATAGTTTTAAAAGAAATGTCGAAAATACTTCAAAGTGACAGTGCTAATTTCAACGACTTATCTGTTCCAAAATATTCGGATGATATACTTGCCAATTTTAAAAATGTTCCAATAACCAGTTGAACGCAGTTTTTCCTCCTACAAGAACATTCTTACAGATCGCCGTCATAATTTCACAGAAATAAACGTGGAACATACTTTGATAACTTATTATTTTCCCAATTAACATATAACATTAAATTGTTTGTACTTTTTTCCTATTTATAGTACCAATGCATCTATTATTTAATTTTGATAAAATATTTTTTACCATGTAGGTATCAATGATTAAAAAATAAATTACAATTTAACAAATTAGATTTTTGTATTGCATCTTTGGTATATTATACATCCATACGTTTTGTTTATGAATATTTAATATAAAAAATTTAATTCTATTTTACATGTTTTGCATTTTTTTAGTGCATGTTTGCATGCATATTTTACAATTTAAAATGCAGATAAATCCGGCCTTTAGTAGGTAATACGTAAATAATTCAATGCCCAGAATAAATATTATCATTTATCATGGAATAATAATGGAATTAAATTAAGCTCCAAACAATATTGTGACAGTATTGAATACTAAAAAGTTGAATTCATGTTAAGTTTATTCGAAATGTATTACCACAGAAACAAGTAGCCAGATTGATGCTTGTTGAATGTTTATAAATATTATTATAGTACTAATTTAAGTATAGACCAATTCTAGTCCAGACACTTAAATAGTTTTTTGATATTATGACATACAGTTTGTCTGTAAATAATGTTTAGTTCACTTACAAAACAGTTTGTTAAAAGAATCGAACAATCAAGAATATGGTGTATAACTTCCAGAAACATTTCTCACAACAATTATTATGATATTGCCAAAGTAAGATTTAGTCAAACAATTTTAATAATACTGTTATGTCTGTTTCAAACTGGTGTGGCCACTGTGACGTGGTGAAAAGTTTTAATACGGGAATGCTATTTATAGGAGTAAATGGTTGGTAGGTAAAGGTAGGTACCTTCCAACCAACCATTATGGCTGCTTAACCTTGCGGCAGTCCTTCTTACTGTTTATGTAATACTTATTAAGTTATATGTTTAAAACAGACTGTACTATGTGTCTACGTAATACTCGTATATTTAAATGCACATATATATATAAATAATATAATATTTACTACACAGGTTTTTTTAAAAATTAAAGTTTAAAGCCTCGGTGTCTAAGGCCAATGCAGTGTCGGCCTGGGCTATGAAAGGCCTAGGCAGGGTTTTTTTT
>NW_019101761.1:399445-444171 GCF_001856785.1 Myzus persicae | reverse complement strand
AGGGCTGCGTGAAGTTGGCCCTTCCTTGGTTCCACCCCTTATAACTCCATTGCTTTTGACTTGCAAATTCTGGGAATGGACTTGCAAATTCTTGCTAATTACTTGCAAAATAATGGCACTGTGCAAAACTTTTTTTGAAAAAGTGTAAGGGCCAACTTCACGGCGGTGCATATTTTGCCAATTTTTAATGCATGAATGCATGCTCATTTGTACTTTTTTTAGTGCATGAACCTACGAGCCACGCTAATCGTCACTGACGGGAAACACAAATGCCATGGGTGGCAGCAACGAAATTGCGTATTGCCTAAATATTGTTCCTTAATTAGGACACACGATAGTTTAAAAAAAATTATCAGTATATTTTACTATTTAACCGAAAAAACCAACTGTACAGGTATTAGGTTTATAACGAATCATTGAGTTTAATCGATAGATGTCGCTGATAGTCCTGCACAATGATTAATTATTATTTATTAAGCTCTTGACTTTTTTAAAGTTCATAATAAAATACAGAGAATTAATCAATCCAATAATAATACTATTTTACTACCTGTAACCAATGGTAACCCTAACCTATATTATAAACAATGTATAGATACCTAATAATAATATAATGTAATTTTCATTTCGATTTCAACCTTTAGATAGTTTTTCCTTTACGTTTACCTATCTGCTATTTTTAGTTCGAAAGTCATAAAATGTTGTCACAAAAATATACAATATGGTACAAATTATATTAGGCCATAAGATGCTAGTAGGGCCGGCGTTAGGGGTGGGCGACCATGGCCTACACCCAGGACGCCTGCCATAAGGTCGGTTGCTTAAACAAAATTTTAATTGATTATTTTTGAGAGGGAGGTGCAAAGATATTGTTTCTCTCTTCTCCCCATCGGGGAGCAAATATTTGGGTACACTGGATAACAGTTACTATTTGATCATTTAAACATATCGAATTCAAAATGGAATCATAGTACAATATACTAGTATTATACTACTAAGTACTAACAAAGTAGTAGTTTTACAAGGATTAAAAAAAACTATTTGTACAAAAAAAAAGTGCGTATCGGACGAGCCTATTCGGGATATAATACATAGTGAGTGTGATAGTATAGTATTTTATATTATAACTAGAGCTGTGAATTTAAAGCACTAAAGAACCTTGAAAAATGCATTAGGAATGCTAAAAAAATGCAATATAAAATGCCAAAAATCATAGTATAAAATTCATTAAAAATGGTTTTTAATTTAGTTTTTATATTTATATTAATATTAGGTACAGGATATTATACATTAGTACATAACATGCAAAAAGTGTTTATTTAATAAAAAAAGAAATAGTAAAAATGTTGATTGAATTTGAATTTTCTATATACTCAATGCTATTCTCTGAAATATTTTTTAAAAATATTATAGAAATAAATAACTTACAAATAACTTATGCAGTTGTCTAGCAATCGTCTTATTTTATCGATGTATATACAGCCTGTGTACAAAAACAAATCATTTTTTTCAAACATTCTTTCAGTCAATTGACGGAATTCGATTAAAAACACTAGAAAATGAACTAAAAAAGGAAAAACTGAACATAACTGTGACCTAAACAATTAAAAATGTCAAAAAATGCAAAATAAAAGTCCCATAAATGGATTCGTGATTACACGATTCAAATTATGCGCTTCAAAGCTACGTTTCACAACCACCAAAAGAAAATGCACTTTCTTACAAATTCACAGCCCTAATATTATAATACGTATTATTATTGTACGCGTACACACACGCATCTCAATAATAACGCATTATAGTTTTGTAATAATAATAATAGTAATAATATGATATTTTTATTTTACCGGGTAATATTATATACATAATAATAATAATAATAATAATAATAATAATAATAATAATAATAATAATAATATAATGATTATATGTATGCGGTGTACACACGACGGTGCCCCTTAAGTACTCGTACCTTGGTATATAATTTATAATAATATATATTGGGCGCCCAGATCGGCGTGCGCCCGCAACAGATGAGTGCGAACGATACGCTTAAACACATCCCGGTGCGCTTTATTACAAGAAAACGCGATCGTGACGAGATGGCGTCGTATTATTACACCAAAATCATCGCCATGATAATATTATTATGACGGTTACACGCGGTTTCGCCTCACAACGATATTACACGTAAAGCGGGCCGTGCGCCGGCGTTCATTACAATAATAATAACAAAAATAATAATAATAATAATAATATAATAATATCGGTCATAGATCACGAGCCAGCAGACCTACAGCCACAGGTAGGCGGTACCCACCGGTTGAACTGTCTCGGGCGGACGACACCGCAAGTATTGTTTCGAGAGCCCGCGTCGACTTGCAGTCTTTGAAAACATATTTTGTCGCACACGACTTCAAGCCGTCGACTGTAAACGACAGTTTTCGACGGACAAAAAAACCACAAAAATATTTTTCTCGGAGTAGTTGTTGTATTACAGGCGTCCATAAAGACCACATTTTGGACGAGTGTAGCTCACGAGTTATAATATTATCGTAGACAAGTTACGACGACGGGCAAAGTGTCAAAGTGGTGAGGGCCGTGTGGTCATTTCAGTTTTTCCGGGAGTTGGGTAAAAGTTTTGAACGGTCCGAACGGGTAACCCCAAACGAGACCGCTCGATTCGCATGCACGTATTATATATCAATATCGTACTATTATGACGCGTTCCTTTACTTCATTCATTATCGATTAATTATTTTGAGCTCTGCACCTGACGTTCGGCGTGGGAAAATGAAATCTAAAACGCACATACGTCATCGTTCAAAAAAGTGATAAAAAATTTAAAAACCATACCCGACAGAAAAACGCATACATCATACACATGTACACGTCGGTCATCGTTTTCGAAAACTTTTCCGGAAACAACGACGAGTGTCTCACTTTCGACGGGTCGCCCCGTGTTCATCGTATAACTATAATACAGTTCCCACCCACCTGTATATGATATTATAATATTACAATATAAAGCGTAAATCTCGTTAGGATGATCGTGTCTGGGCGGTGTCCCCCCCCCCCCCCAGCGAGCGGTTCGAAAACCCTCAAACGACCGTCCTAGTCGGATCCGAATTAATTTTTCGGAGATCGACGCTTCGTTGTGTGCACAACGTGCACTATCTATATACCTAGTATCTATATATATATATATATATATACACGTAAATTATAAGCCTCGGCGGGTGGGGGGCGTATATACCATATGATACATTTACACGTCATGTACACGGGTATACAGGGTGTAACAGAAATATATAACAAACGAAATATGTAGCCTACATTGTCGTCAAATCCAGCGGTTCCCAAACTGTTACGACCACGGCACCTTAAAAAAATTGTTTGTGTTTCGCGGAACCCTAATGTCTATGATCCAACTCGACTACAATTTTTCTAAATAAAAAAAGGAAAACCAATTCTCTAAACTCTCAAGTCTAAATAATAATATTTTAACGATACTGTTAATGACTTTTAAGTGTTCATTATTAAACTTAGTCGATAAAAAAATTTCAACCAAAAATTTAATAACAGACATTAAACAAACATGGTTTTCTCAATAATCACATACATCTGGCGGAACCCTTGACATTGTCCCACGGAACCCTAAGGTTCCGCGGAACACGCCTTGGAAAAACGCTGGTCTAATCGACGTTTTCGGTTTCTTTCCCGCGCCTACAATAAGTATATAGACGCGATCGTATCACAGACAATCACTAATCTCGCAATCGTACGGGGGAAAAACGAGTAAAAAATATCGATCAGAAAGCACCGCGTGTCGAGAGTTATTTCGTTTCAGTCGTCGCGTCACGCCCCGCGACGGCCTTAAATAACAACAACGACAATACGACGACGACGATAATAATAATAATGCGCGTATATAGTTTTTAATTTAACGCAAATTGCCGGTTACACATTGCCGCCGACGATGCCGACGCATTATTCTCGCCTCGGCACCGAAACGTTTCCAAATCCGCCCTCTATAATTATTATTAATATATACACGATGATATTATTATATATTGCTTTCGCCGTCGTAGTCGTCTTCGTCGTCTTCGTCGTCGTCGTCGTCGTCGTCGTTATCGATGCCCCGTCGCCTAGGCGTATATATAATACGGATATGATGGGTTTTTTGTTCGTCCGTCGTGCCACACTCTCTCTCGCGCGAGATCTCGATTAAACCGGACTTTCGGACCGATCGCGGGGGAGGAGGACGTCGTAACAACATCGCGTACACGATCGTGTAATAATATTATAATATGATATTATATCTGTCGGTAGGTGTATAATATAGGCGCAGCGTACGATATGACCATCGCGGTGTATACACACGTGATACAGCGTATTATATGTATATGTGTATTGTGTATATATATATATATATATATATGTTTCGTGTGCTCGCCGCATAATATTATAATAAAGGTGCCTGCGATGCGTTTCACACCCTAATCGCGAGATCGTTTTCATCATCGTGTGCCCACGACTATAGCGCGGCCCTTAATTGAAACCAATATAACGCGAGTGTTATTAGAAATTCCGCTCTCACGTCGCAGCACTGCACACATTATTATTGTTGTTGTTATTAGGTCTGTATAGCGCGGTGTAACGAGGGCATCGCCGCCGCCGACCCGGCGAGCGGTGGCCAGGGCGGCTAAGCCTCCACCCCCCCCCCCCCCGTATTGGCGTTTTTTGGCCCCCGACGTTTTCCACTATAGATTAGTCCCTCCTGCTGCGGGCTAAAATCCAAATCCTCCCATGGAAAAAAAAAACGAAAAAAAACCGTTTCAAACGCGCGTATACAGTGGTAAATCAATATGATTGCATATAGGTAGAGCGATTGGTGAGTTGTGTACCAGCTGCTGCAGGAGTGTCAGCATTTTTCATCTCGAAAAGTTTCGACTTGGATTCCGAGCGGAGCGAAGAATATGACGCATCACAATTGATTTTACGACGAAGTTCGTTTTTTATTTTCGTGTCTACGGAGAAGACGCTTTTTCTAGTATAGATAAAATGCTGCTCCGGACGTGGAAGGAGATTCTGTGCGGGCAGCAAATCGGATATCTAGTTTGTGTATTCACACTTCAATGGGGGTCTTTGGTCAGTACTTTTTAAAATAATCGGGAAACACCACAACCCGACCAAAAGCCGTCAAGCGTTCACATTAAGAGTCATTTAAAGTCTCCGGCCAAAATCGTTTTTCGTACAACACGATGGGCGTAGGGTCTGGGCACTTTTTTCCGGCATGCAAAAAAAAAAATAATAAATAGCAACAATATCTGGAAACAACGTTCAACAAGGTAACAAATAATTGAACTCGATTAGATGATCAATATCTATATTAATCATGTTATCGTATGAGAACTTTGTTCGTATAGAAACAGAGAACACCATTTCGTTTATACATTATATACCAGTCAGATAATGTTATACATAGGTATAAATATTTATAGTATTTATGAATTATTTTCGGTTCAGAACTTGGGCATGCAGTTGATGTGGGTATAATATTTTATCCCTATCTACATTCTACCCATAATCTGTGTAGACCATATTATTCCATTTATTTGTGATCTAACGACGAGAGCTGACAATTTGCTTTGTATCAATTTATGTAAAACTACCCCATCAACAAAGTTTAATGTAACTTAAGCTAGTTAAATAGTTCTTAAAATACTATTTTAATTTCAATAAATTATTCGAGAACTTTAAACCGTTGACAGGACTTACTTGTGCACTGTTGTACTCACACTCTCTTTTTTTTTACCTACAATATACCCTCTTTGAAGTGATTATATTATCCTTTATTTATTTTTAAATACATAGATTTTACTTCGAAAGTTTTAATAATCGAAATATAATTAATTCCATATGATATTAGGGTCATTATTACTCATCGCTATACATTACTGTATACGCCGATACCGATCCTACAAGTTGGGCGGTTGTCGGCAACGACTTGCGTAATGTGCTAGTACCTGGAGCGGGGAAAGGTTACTCAACTTGTACAATATGGTCAAAGTTTAGGGTCGGAAACACGTATATTTGCAATAAATAAATAAATAATTCAAGTAGCGGGCGCCCAAAATAATAATATCAACTTAATACTAAAAATCACAGCTGGTGAACAATAATTATATATACAGCCCACTGACACGTGGGACCAAAATAATTGATAGACCTGACTATGACTGCGGCTATACTGCGTGGCTCGGCGAATGCGGCGATCCTTGGTGCTGCCCAGTATCGGTCCCTCGCCGGAGCGGCAACGGCGGACAATCTTTGGCTCGTCGCTCGACGATGATGGTTCGTGGTTCCACGCGAGTAGCGCGAACGCGAAAGTAGTATACTATTTACGTACTTTACCGTGGCAAGCACTCGCGATCATGCGGAGCGTATAGAACGCGCGCACGGCGTAAATAGACGCGAGCGGAGGCTCAATGTGAGTTAAAATGCCGGACGTCGATCACGACGGACAACGGGACAAACAAGCGTGGTCACACGCGAATTTTTATTTTACCCGACGTAACTAAGTATGTATCGTGAGACAAAAAAAAACACGTAGGTATCTCATCAGTTGTAGGTACTAGGTACCGACCGTGGCCACTGATCACAGCTCGGGCTCACGGGCACCTCGTGATCACACGAGGTTTTCACGACGCACACGGGAACGATAGCGCGAACGTTGCACTACGTTCAACCGTTGGAAAAGAACAAAAAACACGACAAAGTCCGCGACGGCCGATGGCCAGTTCGCCGGCAGTTGGCGGCGGCGCGGGACGGCGGAAGGGGAACGCTTCGCTCGGAGCTTCGACATGTTCGACTTGGAGCGTCTGTGGTTTTGGCGGCGAACCCGTTCCGCGTTCGAACAATTACATATTCAAAGGTTAATGGTTACTCATTTCTTAGTATAATTTTTATTTAGTGTTAACAATAACAGGCAGGTACATAATAATGATAATATGACATTATACAATGTGTTGCCGATATTTAGTGTTTTGACTAAAATGAATTGGTTTTGTTTGCTTTTAGCAGCTATACGAGAGGTTAACGTGCCGCGTAAGCATTATAGTCCCTGCAGGATTAGTTAGAATATAACTGTGAAGCGACAAATATTTTAGATATGTGTTCAGAGAATAATAATTCACGATTTACGATGGGGCTTGAAACGTAATTATTGTAATATTAGGACAGAAATTGGCTAGACAACATACAATATACAGAATAACTATGAAAGACGACGAGACAATTTTATCTGTCAATCAACTTGCGTGTTACACTCTCAATGTAATAGCTCTGCGACAATAAAGACTCGTCAATTCGATGTTGGAAATCTTCGATCACACGGGTAGGTACCTCCTTCGATGTACGTACCCCTACGCGCGGAATGTCTACATAATAATATAATGTTTTATGCACGACTATTGCTATGTCCGAAGGATTGCCGCATTACGTCCGACGCACATATTATATGTTATACATCGTAGGTATCCACTTTTGGTATGAGACAACGCGGCGGCGGCCAATATGGGATGTGTGGCTATAAAGTGTGTGCGTGTGTGCGTGTGTGTTTGTGTGAGAAACCGAAATGAAATCTAAGCGCGAGCGGACGGAGAAAAAAAACCTGTAGGTAAGGTAATACCTGCGGTGATTACACGCACCTCGGCCGCGGTCTATTCGGTATTAAATTAAAAGGTAGATGCGTACACGGGTATGATGTGTACGTACCATACTATATAGGTATGCATACCGTGAATCGGGTATATAGGTAATAGGTAACACCGCGTGTATAATATTATATCGTACAATGTATAAATATTGCGCGGAGCCACACGTAGTTAATCAACCTGATTACGGCCGTGATTTATATCGGATGGGCACAACAACCACACAACTACGCGCAGCAGCGGCAACAACACCACAAAAATAATATATACCTATATATTATATTTATATATATTATAATAACACGCTTGCACTCGATCCGATTGTACACGACTAATTGATCTACCATCGCACGATTCACCCGCATTATCCATAATCCTGTGGGCCGTCGATTTTTTTTTTTTTAAATTTTCCCTCCGTTCCCGTAATGTTATTATTGTTATTTTTATTATGACTCTCGCCGGAGATAGCAGCTACCTTATAAACACCGGCAATTAAAGCTGTGTGTGTGTGTGTGTGTGTGTGTGCTTTCGACTAACACTCTTCTGCCACTTGATGTGAATAGAAAACACGTATATATTATAAAATCACTTAAATGTGCATTGCAAATACAAAAGTATGCAAACAAATATTGAGTAAAAAAAAAAAGTAAAAGTAAAGAATTCCCAGAAGTTTTCAAAAGCTTCGGGAAAAACCAAAAAAAATTAAGTAAAAATGGCGATTTTTTATGAAAAAACCAGTTTTCAACCAAATCGATTTGGTTTTTTGGTGTAACCTCGACACTAATACAAACGATTCAAATTAAAATAACTAACCATGACGAGTTGAGTTAATTTAATAGATTACATGGCCTTCGGTTAAAATTTAAAAGTTGATGAAGAAAAAAATGAACTACTTAGGTAAGTTTAAAAGATGGAAAATAAAATAAACTTATCTTAGTTTTAAAATGTTTCATTATTTTCAAGCTACTATAATTTAGTTTTTAAGTTATAAAGTGCTCTAGTATTTTGATTTACATAGACATTTACTAAGACGTTTTACACTACAATTGATAATATATTGTTGGAAAAATAAATTACCAAAATCGTAAAAAGCAACAAATCAGTATTGCAACTTTTTGACAAGTTGATGCCCACCTTTGTCAATTACCTATAAGTGTAAGTGGCCAATGACTAAAAATAATCAGTTTTATTCTAAAAATGAATACTCATTATTATGAAGTTAACCAACAGTTTACAAATATTGCACGTATGGTTATTTAGACACCGTGTAAAAATAGTGAATTACGGAAGGTAATAGTCAATAGGTATTATTTATTATAAGGTATCGACGTTGAAAGAAAAATAATAAAAGTTATGAGCATAAATGGGTCGTAAGCTCGAAATCATTGACATGTGTCATGTTTATTTTCAGTTACAGTGTTATGGTTGCCATGTGTTGTTTTTGGTACCTAAAACATACAATTTTTTGTGTGGCGTAGCATAAAGTATGATATAAATTATAAATACTTTGACTATACATTGTCATTTGAGATATCTGGGCTCAAATTTGATTAGATATTATATTTTTATGAGAACCTACCTATAAGAACCCACCTCTGAGAACCAAAACATTATATATACCCACAAAATGTATACAAAAACAATCAAAATCATCTTACCTAACCATATAGGTACAAGTTGCAACCGACACATTATCCACTCGCACACGTATTAACACATTGCACGAAGTTGTCGGAGATGATATAATAGTAATTTAATGCATTAATATAATCCTAATAGACATAATAATATTGTAAAAATTAAATGTTTATATCTACTAATATTATATATTTGATTTTCTAAATATGATGTCTTCGGTGCCGTGTTTACAACAATTCTTCGGCAGTAATTACAACTATGTCCATTCACATTTCACACACTCATTGAAACATTGTAAAAAGTTGTTGGAGATAATAACATACAATCATAATTGTGAAAAGATCTATACTTACCTAAATTCGATTTTCTAAATACGTGTTGAAAACGATTTCTCTGCAGCAGGTCTGTGTGACTATTGATACCTACCGAGTTGTTTACCAACAGATGTACGATAATATTGTACTTATATAGGAAGGTATAGTTCAGGTACCTACTCATCGAATATGAATTGGAAATATTATCATAAACGTATTTTTTCTTCAGTGTTGGTTAAGTTTCATTTTTTATAATTGTTTCAAAAAATTCAAAAAATTGTAAAATTAAAATTATTTTAAAATTACTTTTTTTTTGATTTGGTAAGGTTATTGCATTCATTTCCAGTTAAAACAATAACTACATCATACAATTTCAGTTATTTTTTACTTTCAAGACTATCACTGGAGCAATAATTATCTTTTCTAAAACTCAAAACATTAACTGAGTAATTGACGACAATCAACAGTATCTATGAAATTATACAAAATGTTTATTTAAAACCAACAAAGACAGTAATATTATTTAAAACATATTTTTTTTTTTAAATGTGTTTTAAACACCAGTGTATTTTCAAAATTGTAACACTTCAAACATAATATTTATTTGTTAAATTGCTATAATACCTATTACAAAAATGTTGTAGATAGTCTTATCACACTTATATAATATGATATATTTGTGTATAATAATAGTATTAATTGATTTTCAAAATGTTTATTTAAAACAATCGACTAAAGAATAATTTAGCCATTTTACTACAAAAAAAGTCTCTTAAGCTACGCATAAATGAATTGCTTACAATAAACTGTATTCGAATTAAAATCAATTGATTTAAATTACCCAATAGAAGTGATTTTATTACATTAGTTTCTTACCATCTCCACAACATTATAATATATCATATACCCACAACTACCCACTAATGATATTGATCAATACAGTTACCTACACATGGCTATATAATATGTCTGCATGCTTATTAAATGTAACATTTCATTTTGGTTTATTTCCCGTAAACAATATAATAAAAAATAATATTACATTTTGAAACTATAAAACGATTACAGTTACGCTTGTGTGATGTGTGTGTGTGTGTGTGTGTGTGTGTGTGTGTGTGCGTGCGCCTGTACAGTGTAATACATAATATAATAATGGTCAGGGTATTCGGTAACTATGGAAAAGTCAATAGGTAAACATATTACAAACAGTCTGCAGACATTACGGCGCCGGCACGACGTATGTATAATGCCACAGAACACTGCGTCAGGTTTATTCGTATAATATTGGCTATATATAGACAGTGTGTATACTTTAAAATATAGACGTATAGTGTGTAGGTACAACTGTATCTGCACGACGTACAAAGAAACCCAATATTTTTATTCTCTATTAATTAATAGATGTCTTCAAATATTTGTTTTAAAATTATTACTTTTTCGTCGTGTGTGTATATAGATAAAGTTGGTCGTGTAACTCAATAGTAGCAATTGATACATCGGAGGTCTAACGACGTGCAGTTTAATATCCATGCCACAGATTACCGCTCGTGTTTAAAAATATATCCAGAATACCTATATATAGCTATATCTATAACTAATAGTTTTCAAAGTGGAATCGATACCATTCCACTATTTTTTTTTTTTTTTAGTTAACATTGTCCACCCCCGCACATGATTTTTTCCAAAAAATGAATTTCCATCTAAGAAATTGTAACTTAAAATTACAGTTTCACGAAGAAAACAATATAAAAAGGACAAAACTAATTAAAAATATATTATAAAATCAAGATTGTGGCTTGGTGAGGCGTGGTCGTACGCTCAATCTGCGGCAATTCTTTGAGCGTACCTACAGGTCCGTCGTTGCTAGCACTAGGATGGGTGACCATCCGGGCTTTTAGCAACACATCCTTGCCACACATACAAACGTGTTCCAACCAACCGTCCCCCTCCCACACAGTACCAGGCTAATGACCTTAGTATAGTTGAATCCTTAATCCAAAAAAAAAAAATCAAGATTTACATGCACCTACCCAAAGTTTTACACCTAAAAATAAATTTTTCTGAGCTTAAAAAACAGATGATTTAGAGTACCTATTTGGTACTATTTGGTACTATGGTGAAATTGGAAATTTGCACTACAGATTTGAGAGGTGTGTACCAATAAATAGGACTACTGTCTACTGAGAAGGCAACTAGTATACTTACACTATAAATAGCAATTGGACATCTTTTTATTTTAAAAAAAAGACAATTTTCTATCATAACATAAATAAATTGTTTTAAGTTAGATACATTTTACCAAATAAATCTTTATTTCTCAACTTTTAATTATGAATAGTGAACAAGCCAGATCTATAAGTTAGGTTAATATCGTAAAGGAGATTCCTATAAAAAATATGTCATAGCTAATTTTATTGAAATATTACAAAAATAGAATAGAATTCTCGAATTTTTAAAATTTCAAATTAAGTACCCGACATTTTCTATCCTGCAGTATAGTTCAATGGTTCATCGTTTTCTCCCTTTTGTATTCTTATCAGTGTTGGGAAATATCTAGATAAATTTATCTAGATAAGTTATCTAGATAAAAATTATTTATCTTTTATCTTATCTAGATAAGTTTCTACTCAGTTATCTTTATCTTCATCTAGATAAAATTCTAGTTATCTATGAGTACTTATCTAGATAATTTATTTAAATGCACTAAAAAAAAATTTGAAAATTTAAATTATTTTTTATTTTTACATTTTTATATTTTTCATCCATTACATAGAAAACACGTTTAGTAATATGTATTATAATACCATGATTTTAATATTTATTAATATTCATTGTTAGTCTGGAGTTTTACATCGTAAACAATGAGAAAACCCAAAAATAGAAATATGTAATGGGCATGTAGTAGGTAAGATTGTAAGAACGACTAATAATAGCAAAAGCAAAAACATTTATCCCTGCTACCCGCCGGCCACCACCGAATGATGAGGGTCTCATTAGCTGATACCCGTTTCGTTGAATTGTGTACAAAGTATGAAAAATAATTATTGTTTTAAACTGACAAAAATAAACCAACATTCATGGATATTGGACTCACAAGCATAATAATATAATATCATTATATATATCTGATAATTCTGATTTAGAAATAGATAATATGGAAATAATGGATGTAGAGAAACTTTTTATTAATTTGGAGCAAGAGCAACTTGATTTACATGATACAGATCATTCTTTTTATTTACCACAACATTTAAAATGTTGTGCACACACATTAAATTTGATTGCAACCACAGACATTGCTAAAATCACAGATACTAACTATTTACAACTTTCTGAATCAACTTTTAAAAAATTGTATAGTTTTTGGAATTTAATCAGTAGAAGTACTGTTGCTTCAGATAAAGTATTTGAAATGTGTGGTTGTAAATTTCCGGTACCAGTTGTAACGCGCTGGAATTCTTTATATGATGCATCACTGAAAATCTTAAAACACAAATCTCAAATTATTAAGTTAATTGATGATTTACATTTGACTAAATTAAAATTAAATGAATGGGTATTTTTAGAAGAACATTGCAAAACCATGGAACCCTTAGCTATATCGTTGGACAAGTTACAAGGGGAAAATAGGAGTTTTTTGGGCTATGTAGCACCAACTATTTTAGTACTAAGAAGATTATTAATAGCATTTCCAAATCAGAAATATTGTAAGCCATTAAGTCTTACAATTATAAAAGCCATAGAAACTAGATTTAGTTATTTATTTGATTTAAATAGTCCGGAAAGTAAAAGTTTCATTATTTCTTCCATAAGTCATCCTAAATTTAAACTCAGTTGGGTACCAGTTAGGTTTATGAATATTTGTAAAACACTATTTTTAAATGAGTGTAGTGTTGTAGCTGCCACTTCTGAACAATTTATGAAGTCTGTTGTTGTAGAAATAGATTCTGACAGTAGTGACAATGAGTTTTATGGGAATATCTGTACCGAAAAGAAAATTGATGATTATACAACTGCTTCAGAAGCAAAGCGATTGAATTATGCAAATTTACAGGCTATATCTTACCTAAGTTCAAATAAAAAAGATTTAGACGTTTTAAATGAATACCCTATCATTAAAGAGGTATTCCTAAAATACAATACCACGATTCCATCCTCAGCACCAGTCGAGAGATTGTTTAGTAAGGCAATTCAAGTCCTAACACCTAGGCGTAATAGATTAGGTGATAAAGTGTTTGACATGATATTATGTTGTAGATCAAATATGGTTTAAATAATGTATTGTTTATTTTAACATAATTTATTTTATTTATTTCAAATGTCAGTTTTTTTGTTTTATTCAGTAAGAGAATTACTTGTTACTTTTATAAACTTTTTATATTTTATATTTATTTTTAAAATGTTTGAAATTTGTTAAAAAAAAAAAGACAATAATTTAATAAAGTACATTCATTTAAAATTTTTTTTAACTATGTATTTTTTTTTACCTGTAGACTGTAGTAGATATGCTGAATATTTAAAAAAATTATCTCATATTTATCTAGATAAAAATTTACAAATTTTTATCTTTATCTAGATAAAATTTAGTATAATTATCTTTATCTGTATCTAGATAAAAATTATAACAGTTATCTTTATCTTTATCTAGATAAATTATTAGTTATCTATTCCCAACACTGATTCTTATATAGGTTGGGTATATTGGTATACAAAAAAGTTATGACTCATCACTACATAGGTTATAGTTATACTATAGTTAGTAGTTACTACCCACTATTTGGGAAACGCTGTTATAGTACCTTTCGATATTGTCATAGCTTATGAGTATTTTAATATCAAAAAATAGAAAAAATACATACCAAATGAATAATTTAAATTATTTTTAAAATTTTTATTTAATTTATAACCAAGCTTTACAATAATAAATAGGTACTTATAATATTGTACAAATAATATTAACAATAATAGAAAATAAAATCCGCAGGCCGCAGTCAAATTCGGGTTCGTCGGTATTATTATCTTGTTATTCGCGTAAGTATAAAAGTATAAAATATTACCTAGTGGCTATAGTTAAGTCAAAGTCAAACTAATCGTTTTGATTGTCCAAACTTCACGTCGACCGGCTGTACCTATAATATAATAATAATAAATACACTTAGGAATGTATTCGCTTCATGATCCATTTCGTAAGATAATTATTACTCCAGAAAACACCATCGTTTTGGAAAATATATCTTTCACAAATAATTTTAAGTCATTAGAAAACGATATTTTTGAGAAACAATTATATTTTAATCCATATCATTTTTTTTTATGATTTTTTACCCTTTTCAAGGGCAACATACATTTTTGACTTCATATTCCGATACATTGTTCGGAGTATTTGGATCTATAAAAATCACATTTCGGGCAAGTAAAGTTTGTTAGTATTATTATAACTTAAAAGTATTTAAAGACCACTCCACACCACCCATCAAAACCTTACGTTTTTAAATAGAAGTTTCGACTTTCAACTCATACATTCACACTTTTATTTTATACATCGGAGTTCTCCAAAAAATATACTGTTTTGGAATGAGGAAAATTCAAGTGTCATTAAAAAATTTCAAAAAAAAAAAAAAAAAATGATAAGATAATAGGCTCATTTAGAAAAATATTGTTTTTAACGGATTAATATTTTGTAAAAAAAATATTTTCAAAAAATTTGGTATTTTTGTTATAACAAGTGTGTTCTACGCGTTTCGGCATGACATCATAGGACTTTTTCAGAATCGTTTGTCGCATGAATCTCTTCCTTTTTCCCCGTCGCTCGACACCACAATATTAATATAATAATACCATGTACGGCTGGACTTTATATGCATTCAAATGTTTTTTTTTGTACATATTTTGAATAAAAATCGCATTCGCGCAATTTTCAACCGTAAACATGTAAAATGTACGCGTAATTATTGTACTATACGGTGTATTTTAGCAGCGGTCCAGGCTGGAGAGAGGAGAATATTATTATCTATCTAAAAAAGAAACACCAAGTGAGTTACCTGCTGGCTACTCGCTTAATATCGACGAACACTCATAGTCGTACGACTACAACAGTACATCATAGTTTTGATATTATTCTACAATAACCACATTTGTACACAGTGGTCGAAATGGCTCAAGATAAGTGGAGGGATGCCTTACAATTCAGATTTCCTGATATCATCATAACATTCTTCATACCTTGTATAGTATTTTTTTTTTTTTATAGTTCACATTTTGTTTATGCATCAGAATACTACTATCTTTTTCTATCATAAATAATCTACACAAGTCTTGGGAGGAATGCGTTTTCTAGACAAAATAAGTAGAGGGATGAAAAATGTGAGTACAAAAAAGTAGAGGGATATCATCCCTCCGTATCCCCCCCCCCCCCACTTCGACCACTGCGTGTACACCATGTCTACTGCAGTTAAATCATCACCGATGTGTTTTAAGTTTTTAACGTAGCCGTCGTGCGCGTATAATTGTCTTTGCACGTCGTTTGCAAACAATTAATTTTGAAGTTTGTCGTTTGAATAATACCGAAACCACGAATTTCGAGCGCAAAACCGTGCGTCGAAAAATGTCCCATCTGCAGCAGTAGGTATACAGTCTTCGAGGCCGACGGAAAAACACTATTCTATAGTATACGGTGTACGTCGTTGCTCATACAATAGTCCCACTCGGACACGAGGTTCACTACACTCAAAATCACCCGGAACCTCCGGACGTGTCCAAATGCCTACACCGGGAGAAAATTCGGTCACGACACTCACTCGGTGCTGGTCCCAAATGGTGTGTGACGTGAGTCTTACGAGCGGCGTCTACTAACTGCAGTATAATATTATGTCCGCGACTATACGTGCGCGCCAAAGCGTCATATATATTTTTTGCATATTATATCTTTAACGACAGCTGCCGGCCAATCGCATATTTTACCAATATTTTTATTGCTCGACCCCGCAATAATGTGTATATTATCGTATACGCTCTACGCGCTGTCGCATAGACACTGCCATATATTTAGGTGCATAAAATTATAATTATATGCAGCCACGGTTTATCGGAGGACCGCTCTCCGGACACGCTGTTTGTATATCATGTGAACATTATTATAAATATTACGTATTATACGCCCATGGAAAACGCTTGTATCGCCGTCGCCGTCGTGTTAATAATGTACGCGCGAGTACGATATTATAACGTGCAGGCCCGGGCGGATTAAAATATGTATATACCTATATAGTGATATTATTATTATTATTATTATTATTATTATTAGGTATGTATGGGAGAGGGGAAATAAAAACGAAAATATAGTTTATTTAAGATGCCACGAGCTCGTTGCCCACATAATTTGTTTAGCACTATCTCGTCCGGACGATCTTCGAGTTCCTGAAAACCAGTTATACTATATTATATTATAATATTATCCACGAAAATGAATAGTAATAATAATAATAAAAATTAAAGTTTATAATATCATAATGTTGTTAATATTATTATCAATTATTGTGGAGAAACGTCAAACGCTTACGTGATGCCGGATGATCATGTTCTATCGACACTAATCTAGAAGGACGCCTATATAGATGAATCGAAATCGTCATCATTTCCTGCAAGTGTTAGCCTACCAATATTGTACGAGGTGTAACTATTACAACTGTCAAATTAAACGACCTTTGCTTTCATCGATATATTTCGAAAGTTTTGTTTTTTGTACACAATTTATTATAGACGCTCCGTCGCTACATCAGTGTCCGCCTACGGTTTAAAACGTTTTTTTCTCATTTTTTAATCCTGGAGGTATACCTAAATTTAAAATTGCGTCACATTTTTTTGTGGAAAATTTCAAAAAAAGCCATCTAGTAAATCTGTCCTTTAAAAAAATGTTGTCGCTGTAATAGAGTTGTTCAGTTTATTTTTCAAAATTTTTTGAAATATCGGTAATTCACGGATAGTTAATATTGATTCCAAACGCGTAATACGCTTTTACCTATAGCTTTTTCAAAATATTCTTTCTGGGAATAGCTATAAATTTTTGATTTTGAATTTGTTATTTTGTTTCCTATTCATCTTTATAGCTTCTGCGCCGAAGGCTGCATACATTATATTTTATTTATTTTCCCTGACATTTATGGGCAACAATTCGATTACAAATTACAATATAATATATAGGATTCATAATTATTTGTTTGTGTCTTATGTATTTCTGCATTTCGATGCTCCCGAGGAATGATGACATGACGTTTTGACACTCTGACAGTCAATTTTTCATTTGTCACTTGCAGTGTTCCTGCGACAGTTACACAATCCTGTATAATATATAGTATATCATACTTACACCACACGCACCTACCTGCTGCTGCTGCACCTGGTTTAAAATACAATATTCCTAATTTAGCCGTTCGACGAGTTTGCAATTTTTTTTCTTTTCCCTGTCGTATTAATCCACACTTCTATTACGCGCTCACGAGCACAATATATTATTATATTTTATCCGAGTGCCGATCGTCGAAACAACAACAACAACAACAATAATTTTTTACTATTATCGCTAATATAATACAATAATATTATTTCGGCGGTGATCCATATCGCCACCTCCGCAGCAGCTCGATGATAGTGTTTATCTATTTAAACGTAAGTATATCGTATCTCGTAAAAAAAATGTGTACTACCTGCTCAACTATATAATATTATCGGGTCTAAGTACAGGTATGTATATATATTATGCGCACGATAACGCGTCGAAGCTCACCGATCGAAGCATATTATAATACTATGAGTGTGTGTGTGTGTGTGTGTTTGTGTGTGTGTGTGTGGCTACCACCGATAGCTGCTGCGATATGCGAGGAGAGGATTAACGAAAAAAAAAAAACAGTAATAATAATAAATAAATAAAAAATATACTCGCATTAAACACGACGACGACGACGACGACGACGACGACGAACAACCGCGTGTTGCTATATTTAATAAACCCCCGGAGGAGAACTAGTTTTTCCTTAACTTGTTAATCTATTAAATTTTATTGTGCCCACACTTATGACAGACACGACGGTATTTTATTACATTTAAATAATGTGATAAAACGTTGTACAGGCGTATAATTATAATAGTGATCATTGTTGATTTATTTTAATGACCGGGTTCTTATTGCCGGGGGTCGTCCATTTAGGCTCCGCCGCAGTGTTTTTTTCCCCCCTTTTTATTTCCATCTGTGCACACATCCTCCAAAGTGTTTATATAATATCTATTATAATATATCGTATTATATTATATTATTTTGATAATCCCGTCGTTCCGTACTAGAGGCACACGCGTGTCCGAGTGCCTGCCTGCCTACCAAACCCATGAGACGTATTTCAAGCGATATTATGCCCACTATTACAACGTTTCGAGAAGATTGTTAACGCAGCACCTCGGCCGGACGCATTAACTGCAGCTCGGCGGCGTAGGTAACACGTGTTTATTGTGTTTTACAAATAAAAACGGCTTTTTAAGTACCGTCAGCTATGTGCATACCTATTATCTAATTAGTAAATAGTATATTTTATACTGCAATTATATTAGTTATTACAAAATATACGTGTGGGTATAATCGCGTGTACCGCGTGTTCGTACAACAACGGGGCATTGACTATAGTTTTTTTATACAAAGAGTTCGAGTTACCCGGTCGTAAAAAGGTTAATATTTTTTTAAATCTGCCTACATTACTCATTAGAGCTGGTTAGAGGCAATAACACTAATAATATTGCCGAAGCTTCAATTCGGATGTTTAAAGACATTGTATACTTGAGAGATGCAAAGCATTAAATACGACGTGTGCCTTAGCAGATTTTATTAGCACGGTTTTTGAAAGGTATCATAAAGTACGATTAATTAATTTTGCTAACAAGCGTACTACAAAAAATCAACAACGCTATTCAAAATTCGTTAATGCTGCCAAAATTTTAGCTATAACCCAACTCACTTCTATTAAGTACGGTAAGATGTGAACTTCAGTTGTCCGTTGTAATATTCATCTCATACGGTCGTTCGATTTCGGGCAATTATTTGTTTAAGTTTTTGTCGATTAATGAAAATAGCATTTTTTATTTGTTTATTTTCATATAAAGATTTTAATATTTAGGTAACATATTTCAAATATCATATTTCATTTATTTATTGTAGAACATATTTAAGTGCATATCTTTTGTATTTAAAATGCATAAGTATAAAGTACATACATATTTTGAGGTTTTCAAGAAGGTACTAAAAGTCCCCAGCCCTAGCCCCTATAGTTATTGTAATATTATTATGTTGGACTACAATTTTCGTAATATGTATATTGTATACAGTAAAATTAGTCTGCTCAAATCAATTTACCCGTTATATTAGTATATAGGCAAATGCGATTAATAATGTTAGAATAATGTATTTTCTTAATCAGTATTAATAGTCATAAGTCCCATTTTTAAAAAAAATTTATCCGTTAAGGTTTCAATAGCGATGGTCATTAGGCTACTTTTAGATTAGATGCAGCTGTTTATAATTAAAACAAATAACGTTATATTTGAAAGTATTTACTATTTTTATATTATGGAAATTATATTGCTTCAGTGTCGTCTTCGTTAAGCGCATGACGCTGAAGTGAGGCTGTGTTGATAAAGATTTTAGGTGCTTCGGTGTGTTTTGAGCATATGTTGGGGGGCCGCAATGTGATTGATCGTTATGCTTTCTATGTTCTTTGATGACACATTAAATTGTTTTGTTTGTTGGATCATTTTCAAAAGTTTTTGTGTGTGATGTGAACTCAAATATTTTAATGATTTAAAATAACGTTTTGACACTGGAAGTTCCTGATCTATGTTTTTGTTTTTGATTCTCTAGTTCTTGTACTTATACACAGAACAAGGTTCAACCTGTTCACATCTCAACAAAGCCATATGAACGAATATAGTCGTGTTAAATAATGTTAATGTGTTAATGTGAGTTTGACATTCAATTGTAAGGTATTTGTGCGTGTGCGTGCGTGTGTGTGTGTGTGTGTGTGTGTGTGTGTGTGTGTGTGTGTGTGTGTATACCAATCGCCTATGATATTATTCACGTATGTTTATATTAGGATTTCAGGCACTAGGAAATAATTTTGAACTATTATAGCTTTTTGTAGTGCGTCGACAGCGCTATCGAAAAATTCCAATAACATTTTCAACGTTTTCGAATAAGACTGCGTGAGCACAGTAATTGTTGGGTTGTCTTAACAGCAGTATACTCGCTAAATGTGTAACGAAATCTTCACACGCGCACTAAACGAATTATAATTTATAAGTATATAGTGCCCACAGACTGTTATAATAGTAAAGTTTATGGCTTATAATGTTATACAGGCAGGTTGTGATTACGTATAGACCAGGTATTACATATTTTTACTATTTCAAAGACAACACGTTGTCGGAGAAGACCTATAACTGTGTATAATATATAGGTAGTTGAGGCGCAACGCATATAATTTCGAGCACTCTAAGTATAAAGTGAGTTTGTGCGATTTCACTATAATTTCTATTGGGCATATTATAGGTGTATAATGTTCATACGCATCATAATATGTATTATAATATTCTATGGGCAGACCTTAGCATCTAACATTATAATATTGGATAATTCGCATGACCGTGTCGACTCGACGGTACTGCAACTCGTGTTCTAATAATAATATAATATATTATTATAATATAATTTTTAATATTACCCAACTGCCATTATAAAATTAAAATACTATACACACTCTCTCGCCTCGGCGTTGTTATTATTTGCGTCGCATTCGAAATCGGCGTGGATATAATATTGTACTGATAACAGGCTATTGATTGATGTCCGTCAAAATCTATCGACTAATAAAATAGTTAGGGTAGTATATAAACTCTACACTCTTATTAAATCACGATTTGAAACACATGTCATAATACACTATACACACTAGACGAACTGCTGAAAACAAATCATAAAGCAACGCATAACTCCGACTAGTATGGCTAGTAGATTACAAAGTATATTATATAAGGATTGTAAACATGTATTGTGTAGAACACGAACGTCACTATTGGTCGAATAGTTTATACAGTATCATAATTAATAAAACAATTTCGAAATTGTATATTACGTATGGTTATGTCTAAAAATAATTGTTTGAAAATATTTTGGGGGAGCTTTTTTTTTACTCCGTGCCTGTATCGATATCACATTTTTTTTTAACTTGACTTGAGTCTTCGGTTACTGTGTTATGTTCTAATCTGAACTACGACATAAAGAACTATACTAGTCGGGGATCATATTTTGCCAGCACCTACTATAGAATTTTTGGCAAAACAATAATAATAGTTGTTGGCGTGGCCGCAAAATAAAATTTGCCAAATGGAAAATGTAATCAAATTGCTTTTGCCATAACTATAACATAAATGCATGTATAATATTGTCTACGTTATATGTATAGGAATAGAGCAGTGGTTCTAACCAGTGTTCCGTTGACTTGGTATAAGTGTTCAAAAAATATGTTCATAAAAAAATGTTTTGTTTCATTGTCTTAACATTTTGACTTTTATGGACTTCCAACACACAAAAGTATAAGATGTGTTTAACCATATAGTGTATAGCGTGTATAGAAACATTTTAATTGAATATATTGAAAAAATTAAAAAATGTATATATTACTATTTTATTTTATGGCTGTGTTTCACGAAAACCTTATATAAAATGTTAAGTGTTCCGTCATTCGAAAAAGGTTAAGCGGTTAAGATTAAGTGGTAAGCACCACTGAAATAGAGGGTGATTTCTGGTAGAAAATTTGATCTGCGGCTTGTTATTTTTTGGACTAATTTTCAAAATAATCGGAAAAATCTAAAAACACTGGCCACAGGTGTATTTTGTACCTGTTCATTTTTTTTCCGGCCAAAACTTAAACATTCAAATAACGAAAATATCTCTCACGAGGTGCCCTTGATAATATTTTTGCCTTTCAATGCAAGGGTATTTCGGGCACAACATTGGCGTCATACGATGTGTAGCCACGTGTACCAAGGTTTAATATTAAATTTCTACTTACGATACAAATATAAAATGATCGATATAGTATTAAAAAATTGAGTAAGTGGATAAGCTCTGCGTTCACACGGTGTCTATAGAGAGTCACCGTAATGGGTGTGTTAAATTTGAATTCAATAATATCATTGTATACGAAAAACAATTCTGAGCGAAGACTGTCAGCTTATAATACTACTAAGTAGGTATATTTTAAAATATTATTGTGACTAAAGTAATTTGTTTTAGGTTAAATCCACTTTTGCCGTTCCATTACTAATTCCATTTGAAAATGTCTATAGTACTATGTACAATACTGTACTCTAAAAGTCTCAAGTATAATTACCTACTACAAAATAACTAAAACCGTTATTCTTAAGTAATTTGGGCTTTTTTAAGTTTGTCCATTAGGTGCTTATTTTGTTTAGGATTGCAAATTACTGACGCAAATTCTTATATTATGGACCTGGAAAGAGAGGTGTATAATACCTTAAGACAATATTATTAAGCTGGGAACAGTTTCGATTTATTATAAAGTATAATATTAATACATGAATGTTATATGTAATCTGCATCGGGGGATATCAATTATAATGTTATTTAGGGCATTTTCAAAAAGTTTATTTTCGATGATTTAATAATATTACAGACGAATATATGAGTTTTTAAAATCGTACGATGCTCATAAATTGAGAAAATATCATTCGAGTATCGAGAATATACCGCTCGAGGTGCTCTATAAATAATATTGTTGCCTTTAAAATATAAATGGGATATAACGTATATTAATTATGTGCGGCTACGACGGTTAAATTTATGTCTACCTTAAATGAATATAAAATAATCATCGATAAAATCTATTAAAAAATCAACAATAATGCGAATAATGCCGCGCAGGATAATAATAATGTACGCCTTGCAAATAAAGCCTTTACGAAAACATATTTTTAAGTGACCGAAAAGTGTCCGGGAATAATAATATTGTATAATATATGCAGTGCGTAATGCACAACAACGGCAACAAAAAATTATATATTATATAATCTGCAACACCGCGGGGTGGTAGAAGGGGAGGATTACTTGTTTACAATAATATCATTTATTAAATATGTATTTATTATAATAATATCGTCGTACAACATATTCGTCACGACGATGATTATGTTTACACCGGAACACAAAATTATATTATTCAGGAAATTATGTATACTAGCGGCGGCGGCGGCGACTGTTGGCGCAGTAGGAAACGCATCACGTGCTGCACCACCCCTCCCGAACGTCGTGTAATAATAATAATAATAATAATAATAATATAATGTAACGGCGACGACGAATGAGCTGAGTACATAATATTCATCTATATATACTCACGCGGCGCGTAGGGTGTCGCACGAGGGGGGGATGACGATGCGGCGATGGTTGTCCGCGGTGTGTGTGGGTGTGGGGTCGGGGGTGGCTTTTAATAACGACTACCACGACGACGACGGTGGTGGTTTTTGTTTTGTTGTTTCGTTTCGTTACGTTTTTTTTTTTTTTTTTTTTTTTTAATTTTTCCGTAAAACCTTAAAAGTAAAGAGTCAACGCGCGCAGTTTTCGCCTGCGGGGCGGCGGCGACGGGGGCGGTGCGGCGCCCGCGTATACACAGTTTCGAATTACACAAACGTCCCCTGGGGCCATATAATGATGGTAAAACCCGCGCGCGTGCGGTCGCGTGCAAGAGCTGTATAACAAAATCAATTACCGTTCCGCGAGCCGAGACACCCTACACATCGCGTACAGCGCATCGGCCGCCCCACGCGCGGACCCATTTGATGTTGTTTTTCACCACCAACGCCGCCGCCGCCGCCGCCGCCGTCACTGTTACGCCGCAATGTATTATTATACATGTATAGCCGGAGAGTTCATTCCGTTCATTTTCAAACTCGCTCTTTTCTCTCTGTCTGTCTCTCTCTCTCTCTCTCTCTCTCTCTCTCTCTCTCTCTCTCTCTCTCTCTCTCGAGCACACACACTCCCTACCAAACTCACTCACTCGCGCGTTGCTCGTACAGTAAATATAATGATATTATATAGGTATGTATATTTACGCATTAATATTATTATTGTTATTATTATTATTATTATTATAATCCGTCGAGCGAAAACGGCACCGCGCAACCCCTCAACACCAGAGGTTTATCATATATGATTATTATATTACTATCGTGTGCACATTATTGTGATATAATATTATACACGTCGTAATATAAGCGTTCTGTATATACATACAAAGTGTGTTGAATACGATAATACTCTCTAGAAGACGACAATGACGCGATGAATACATTTATATCGTTGTACGATGGCCGTAATAATTGCGTTGTGTTTAAAAATTTGAATACTGTGAGTAAAACACTGTTTTCCTTTCGTCTTTCTCGATGTTATTATCGAAGGCAACTAATTGTGCATTTCTCTATTTGTTTTTCTTTAAAATGTGTGTTAAAGGCACTGAGTTTGAAAGTGTTTGAAAATAATGTTACCCTATTTTATACTTTGTAAGTATATGTATAATACAAAAAAAAAAAAAAGAGGAAAAAAAACGGGAAAATGGATATTTTGAATTACAACTAAATAACTTAAATCTTTATTTATTTATTTTTTATTGATCTCAAGGCCGGCAACTATGGCCAATAATAGCTGTTTCTAGGGGGAAACGGTTGATCTGAAACACGTATTTGTACGTGTGACAAGGATGTGTCGCTAAAAACCCGGATGGTCACCCATCCGAGTGCTAGGCTGCTAGCTAAGACGAACGACTGCACCTCACCAAGCCACAAAATTATTCACATATTCATTCTTCGTTTGAACATCGATATTGGTCCATATTCGAATTTAAAATGTCAATAAAAAAAAATCATCGTGTTGATAAAATATATATTTAGATTTGTTGGTTCTTGTTGTAGGATAGACACGTAGCTATAGGGCCTAGGATTACACAACAATTATTGGAGTGGCCTGATTATCGCAAACCTACTCATAAAGCCAATGTTTTTCTTGAGTGACCAACGAGGCACATTACTTAATTGTTTGGTGAATGCCCTTAGCAATAGGAGTGCTGCTGTTGCTTGCTTCGTTGAAATACAATGCACAGGCTCAGATGATGCGATTTGATAAGATTATAGGAACGGAGGAGCCGATTAGAATGATAAATGTTTATAAAACTATCCAACAGAATGTTGGAGTTACCTAAAGTTTTTTTTGAGTAATCGAGGTTTTCGTCTTATCGAGGTTCCACTGTAAATAGGTACCCATAGTACCTATTAGTTATTACGTATATTATCAGGCATAATTATAATATCGTAGTGCCCACTCCAAGCAGTGATACTGTGATTGGAAATACCGAATATTACTTGAAATAAGAATGTCAGTTCATGTGACCTTATAATAATTAATATAATAAACATTCATTATTTCTAACGACGAGTATCTATGAACGATTTCTTTCCGAGTTCCAACAATCTGACCATGCTGTTCGAAAATCCAACTGCATCTGATACTATAAATTACAAGCTGTTCTGTTCGAATTTGCAATCGCCGGTGGAAGACAGCGTTAAGGATAATTACGTAATTGTAACAAATATCATAAAATACGTTTTAAAATATGGTTTAAATTTTTTTATTAAATTATTTGAGCCTTGGGTATTTCAAAAATATAAAGCGGTGGCCAGTGGGGTGACCTGAAATATTTTGGGTGACCGGGTCACCCCAGACTACCCCTTTTCTAAGTGCTTGTTGTATAGAATTACGTCTTACGACGAACCTTGTATTACATTTTCAAGCCTAACGCCGTGGGATGCACAGTAGCTCTGCAAGAATAAAAATATTTTGAGAATCCGTAGCTCCGCATGCACCGTATTTCCATACTGTCGAAAAAATGAACACACCGAAGCTCCGCTTTCTAAAAATATTTTTTACAACAACGTCAGCATGCCATAAAATACTTTGAAATATCTGAAACACTGGAGCTCCACATTTATCAATAAACCTATTAAAATATCGCTATATCGGTGAGTACCGATTAATTCCCCATGTATATTTGTGTTCAATTCTGCGAATATCGTGCTGTGTGACTCAACGAATCGACAGAGATCACTGATCTGCAGTTCTCTAACTAGTAGTTGTTTAAAATATTATTCTTTCCAATGATTACGATGTTACAAATCTATTGATAGATATATACAGTAAACGAAAATAATATTTTAATAATAATATTTTTATATTATGTACTGTTAATAAAAATTATAAATATTCCAAGCACACAGAATTAAAATCCGGGGAGATTGGGCGGAAATGCATACAAATAACGTGTAAAAGAAAATTATACACAATTGGCGTTGATAATAATTTTTCTCAAGAATCAGGTACAAATGAACATGAAAAAATTGACACCAATATTACTGTTCGACAAACAATAATTAGTAACGGAATATAACGAATTTATTAGTAGTTATGCAGTCAGATTCTTATATACGAATGAATCCTGCCTATAATAATGAAAGTAGGATAATTAGAACTCGGTAAAAAGTTAATATGGAATTTATAAATAAAAAAAAATAGAATTATAATACATAACAGCAACCAAATTGATAGATATAATCTTGTAAAAAGTTTAGCTTAATTTAATAATATTTCATTTGAATTTACATAATAATTTTACTACATTTAATTTCCTACGGACGACGACGATTTTTGTTGTAAATTGTTTTTATTATTTTTATTATTTTTACTAGGTTATTTTTTTTTAGGTACTTAGATTATAATAATTTATACTAATGTTATACATCGTTTTATTACGCTATTTATGGTATTACCTATCTACAATTTTCTTATTTTTATTCAACTTTTATAACGCATATAATATATTGTATTTAAATGATAAACAAAAAAAAACTTATGTGCGGAGTTACAGTATTAATAAAGAAACCTTGCATGCGGAGTTGGGGTGTTAAAAAAACCTTGTATGTGGAGTTGGGGTCATATTATATTACAAAATGGCTACGATGCTTGTGCTGCAGTTACGGTGCACCGAAGCCGTGTCCCGTGTAAATCCGGCGAGTCTGACGATTTCTATTCTGATCACGCTGTTCCGAGATGTTCCGAATTTGTGAGATGTGACGATGATTCAACGTGTCTTGTTTTTCGTCACATTTGTAGGACTTGGCGTTAGCTTCAAAAAATGTTTACAACAACTTAATATGCTAATAATATATTTTTTATGTTTACCTGTTGTATTCAATTAGAAAACTTTTTCCCTGTGAAAAACGATTTTGAGCTAAAACTGTATGCATTCATTTCAGTAAAAATATTACGCCGTACAGCGCCGGTGAGAGGTTTTGTGGGGCCCGGGTCAAATTTTTTTCATGGGGCCAAGAAACCTTTTTTCGAAATGCAAAAAAAATTCCTGGCACGCTTATTATAGGTACTCGTAAGAATTTTTCAATATTTATTAAAATAAAATACGTACAAAATTAAATGTTTAGGTATATCAAGTACACTAAATACAAGTGTCACACTCAAAAAAAAATTCAAGATTTTAACATCAAAATCGTTTTGGACGTCGCCGTCGCTCGTCGGCATCATCATTTATTTTTACTCTTACTCGTCTATTGTATTTATTCCCATTATTATACTAAAAGCCCACAAGCCGCCACTGTAGACGGGACTTGTATTTTTAAATTCGAAAAACAAAACTATTGGCTTAATCAAATGCCACGAAAAGCGCGGGGCCCTGGGCAGCTGCCCCGTCTGCCCTGCCCTCCCACCGCCGCTGACGCTGTATATCAGGTATCTCCAACCGACGGCCCGCCAAGCTAATTAACGTTTTGAAAATCATTTATAAGTTTTCATCGTTTTTAAATTCCAATTAAACGAATAGAATTTATCAATTTTTCTTTCGGTACTTTTCATAAATTATGAATCACAACCACTTATAAAAGTCATACTTGTTTACTGACATTATCTAATAATAATAGAAAAACTCGTCAATCACACTTATCCGACTTACATTGCACTCGGAAGTTACACAGTGGCCAGATAAGATAGAAGATAATATAAGCGACTTTTTTCGCTATAATAATAACGCTATCGAACGTGTGATCGATGGGTTTTTCTAGCTGTACAAGTCTACTGTGATATATTTTGCTGTTCTAGTTCTCACTTATTTACGGTGCATACTGTGCAGTATAGGAATATTAAGAAATATTTATAACGGTTTATTTGATAATTTATTCAACTATATTTTAGTACGATGCTTTTGGTTGAATTAATTTTTTCCAAAAACACGTTTTGAACAAATCTTTCAAAAACGAGCACGAATCGTACCGGGTACTAAACTACCGTACTTTGGTTCATTGCACCGCACTCGTTGCACGCGCTGGACTTATTTTCCGGGGCTCCCCTGCAGGTCGTCGTCATTGTTATTGTTGTAATAATAATAATTATTATTATTATGGATTGTTATAATGCAGTATATAGACGCGTACCAATTATTATCATCATTGGAGTATTCATAATATTATTATTTTTATTCCGATAAACCTACTGCGGCGAATACGCGAGGTTAGCTGGTGTGGGTAGGAATAGGTAAGGTAGGTATACCGTATCGCTGGTATACGTACGACCAAAAGCAGCTCTTAACGCGCACGCGACCATTTTCGGGTTACCGCAGCAGCTAGCGCAAAACATATCGCACCCCCCGTCCATTGTTGCACGGCGCATCGCATCGTATTATGTACACCTGAACGAGACGGACCGGCGCCGCGGAGAGGAGTCCGACCGTCCGGCACGTGCAGGAGCCCAGCGTCCTTCGGCGGCGCGCCTGATCCTCGGCTGTCCTGGCGACGGGGGCCGGCGCGTGTCGCCGCAGCGTGCCGCGGTAACATATTATATTATTAATAATATTATTATTATTATTATACCCAGAAACCTACCCGCCGCGACTCAACCCCCGCCGCCGCGGCCGCGTCCGCCCTTAACGTTCACACGCTATAATACCTATTATATGGCTCGAGCACACGGTTACTGAATAACGCGTTGGTATACATTGTGTGGTTGTGGTACATTCTATATATAGGTATTATACGCCGCAAGTATATTATACAATAATAGTGCATAGAATTCACTCCGCACACTCGCCGCAGCTTATGTCCCGCTCGCGCGTTCGCCTTCAGTCCTTTTACCGCGATTTATGTCATATAATACGCACTGCACGTCGATTACCGCACACATTACACACCGCCGACATGATACGTACATGAATTGTCTAGATGTCTGGAGAACTGACCCCGAGCGTTTTTGTTAGTAATATTTTTTTCTACCTTTTTTACCGAAAATGTATCCGGCAGCTTTGTGTTCTTTCGTTGTGCACGCGCCTCGCACTGTGATAGTACAATTTTAATAACCTCGCATACGATGTAATCGTATTCTTTATTTGGGGTGCTCGTGAAACTATGTTTTTTACCTAGCTTTAAGTCGTTACAAAAAAAAAAAAAATTGTTTTTGGAAAAAAACTATTTGCCTACGCCGTTATCGTTTTTCAAGTTTCTTATTAATTTGAACGACAACATCGAGTCATCCAAAGCAGAATGTTAATCAGAGTATTTTAAAATCAAATTTTTGAAAACTAGCTTACAGGTTACCAGTATTCCAAAAAAAATCTGTTTTTGAATAAACGATTAATCGTTGGCCGCGATAAATTTATTGAGGTACTTACGGACTAAAACAGGAGTAGCTTGCTTGTTTTCCTGCACCACTTTATTTAAGACACTTGTGCAGTATCGTCGCCTCCTTTTCGATGCTTCTATTCAATGATTTCAACTTTTCTTCTTTTCACAATAAATTTATCCGCATTGCACTAGAAACTTTGTACAGCACTAAAAAATGTAAAAGTTAATATTTTACGTTTACGGCCTACACACTGGCAGTCAGAACTGTACGATTCGACTGAACAGTTATACAGATAACTCATACGTGTGTAGATAAACCCGACGTTGGTTTTAGAACTGTACAGTGGTTCTTTAATAAATTGAAAATACCAATCGGTTATAATTGTGTGCTAATATTGTGCAGATAAGACGATACGCGTATAGGCGAGTGGCGATATGGCGATTAATGCTGAATAGTCACCGGAGTTGTTGTGGTTGTCAAGTGTGCGCGAGTGTGCCACGAAAAACTTGTGATGTATAATAAAAGTCAACCAAAAAAATGTTGATAACCCTATACTATACAGTCTATATATACAGGTACCTACGCGGATACGCGTTTATCTGCACAGGTCGTATTATTATACTCTTGGTACCTATATAATATAATATGGCCGACGACACTGAAAGCTCACAACTCACGAGATTAACTCGAGTAAAAAATAATGCGCATTCCATTCGTGTGTCACTATTGCGCCTATAAGAAATAAGAATGTGAATTATATGGAAACAGAGTCGGTTGAATTGATAATAAAATAATAATATAATAGACGGCCTGCACTTATCCTGTGTGGTCCAGGCGTACAGCAATATTGCCCACACTTTTTACTTTGTGTAAACATAACATATTATGTTGCTCAGCGTTTCAATGTTCCTCGATCCCAATAGGCCTGTACAAGTTATTAGAGTGATAGTATAGACACTCATCGGTCTGATTTTATTTCAAAAACAGAACCTTCCTGCAAACGTTTTCTACATGTTGTGCAGATTTGAGATCGACAAAACCGTATTAATATTCTGTTACGAACAATATTGCAGGTGAATATTGCAGACGACTGAATTGGTTTAAACATGGTATAGGTAGACGATGAACCTAATATACTATTATTATCTGAATGATAGGCTGTAGTGTTTCAAAGAGTGAACACATTATACCGCGGTATATACTGTAAAGGTACCTATATATTATAAATACAATAGACATCTAAAAAGTGATGTATTGCGAATAAAAATTATAGACATACGCTTATTTTACGAAAGTGAAGTTGACAATAAATGGTAAAACTAACGAATAGTAAAAAAAAAAAATATTATCGCTTTGTTTCAAATTCATGTTTTTCCTATGTCCTTAACTGTAGCACAAATTAGTTGTAAGTATAAAGTTTATTCTAACTTTAAGAAGCTTATAATTTGCCATATCAAATTTTATTTTTATTTTATAGTATTATGACAATAATGTTTTTTTTTTTATATATTATTATTTTATTGTATTGTATTGGTTATGTGTTTTAATATTTAATTTTTTGTAACAAATTTGAATTTTATTTTATAATACTGCAGTGATGATAATTTAAATTTATGTGGCTTAGGGAAAATACATCGAATAGAATTTTTTACTTTTCACAATTTTTATTTTTTCGATTTTAACTGGCACCTAGTATTATTAGTTATTATGCTGGCTGACTGTAGCTATAATTTGCAGTGCAGTGGTCGCAGTTTCACTTTATTATATAGGTGTTAATACGCATTAAAAAAAACAATAGCCAGTGTTTCCGATGTATTCTTTTGACAAGACCGATATTAAATATTATTATTGATATGCTTTTGCCACGCCGTCGTGCGTTTTTTATGCGACCATCATAATAACACTGTGCAAGCCACTATGCCATTATTATAATTATAAATATTACCAATTTTTTAATTTTTTTTTTCGTCGTTGTTGTCGAAGAGTTTGTGGCGGCGGCGTGTACTCGCGTATCATGTGAATTGGCGTTAAAAAGCGATTATTAGGCACACCCCGGAAAAACTAAACTGACAATTATCGCATAAATCAACGCGATAATGGCCGGTCGTGCTGTTAAGTTTGACAATGGAACAAGCCGAGAATTGAAAATTATATCGCCACGGACCGTCTCGGGCGGAGACCTCCCAATGGTAGTCGTATAATACACATTATATAGGTATATACCGCACATAGGTAGGTAGTTACCTGTATAATAATATAATATATATAAAACGCCGGTCAACACGAATAAATCACAGCACCGTGCGGCACCACCGGTCGACAAATCAAAACCGCAGGTAATTGTATTTTTACAAGTTGCGTGCGTTATTTATATGTATTATTATTATCCATTTTATTATTATTATTGTTATTACTATAACTGTTTGTTCAGTAGTTTATCGCTTTTTTTCTCATTTTTTTTTTTAATATTCCTTCGTGTGCCGGAGTATCGTTTCTGGACTATTATTTTTTTTCAATATATATTACTTATGTATTTTTTTTTTTTTTTCATCATTCTTTATTAGGTATAACAACCGAATGGTTTATTTAATATTCATTTAAATTAATTCAGTATAACGCGCTCGCGCGCGTGAAACATTCGTCTGGAATTCCAAATCACTTTGGTGTTATAATACACACCGTCTTCGTCGTCGTATACGTAACACCCACAAGTGTCATTATCATATATTATTATTATATACACACGGATATTATTATTATTATTATTAAATAGTTATACAAACACCTTACACGGACGTCCATTCGAATAAATCGTGTACACCGAACACTGTTTGAAGAACGGTAGTAGGTATATTATAATATTATACCATAAAATTATTCAAATATTTATCGTTCAGCTTGTTAATTCGTTACAATTATAACATACCTACAGGTGCAGCAGACGAAGCGTCGATAAACAAATGATAGAAAGACGTGACTGATAGTAACAGCATATAATTATTGTATACATTTCGAGAACAAATTGTTTTTTTTTTTAATAAACGGTTTCCCGTGTAGTGGGTAGGAATAGTATTTTATAGCCGAGGATGAATAATCTGAGCAACCTGTACAATGACACGAATGGTGGTTTTGGTGTAAGTATTATATATTAATATTATATTAGGTTTTCAAATAATCATAATGATATTAAAATGTTAATTTAAGTGTCATTGCGATGATCCTCTTCGACTCAACTGACAGTGGCACAGTCCTCTAAAATATTGTAGGTGAATACTCATCATCACTACTCATATAATTAATATATAACTAATATATACCTATATACATGTATTATCTATGAATATGTACATTTTTTAGAATATCCACAGCTACGCACAACGATTATGAACTACTGACAGGAATAAAAAAAGCCACTGTGATTTAGACTTAGATTTGTCACATTTGTCCTATTGTAAGAAGTATTCCAACTGAGGAAAATTTCTAGTTTTTTATTGAGTTTATACTTGGGGGATGGGGTGAAAAATATGAAATCGAATAGTGCTTTTTCTAAACAATTGGGAAATCCGAAAATCCGGAACATTATTATCTCAACGCTTGTTTTAAAAAAAATAGGTTTTATCGCATCAATAAATAAAATTATATCATCTTTGTAATAATATTTAACTACCTATGAAAACGATACTGCAATATTGTAAGAATAAAACTATGTTATATATTGTTAGAATAAACAAACCTATATTTCTAGATATTCTTATAAGCTATACCTAAGCCTATTTTTATTTTATACTTTTATACTAAAATTTTTTTAACAGTATGACCATTGGCGTAGCGAGAAACTTGGTGGCCTTAGCCCCAGAAGAGATAGAACCTTTAACACATACATTAAATTATGATACAAATATAAATACATAGGATTCATGAGCTAATAATAATTATATAATTTATTTATTATTTTATTTTGTACACATATATAAGAACATTGACACATTGTAATATGATGTTTAATCTATTATACTTAAAAATTTACTTTTCGAGCCTTGGATTCGATGGAATTTAATTTTGAAAATGGATATTAATTAGTTATTATGTTAGTTAGGGAATGGTTGATGTGATTTTATTTATTTAAATTTTTCAATAAAATATCGCCAATTTAAAATATAAGAATTTTGGTATTTTATTTTTTTAGGTATGCCATTATTTTTTGTAATAATGTTCCACTGCCATATTTTAATAGAGTTCTCGATGATTTTTAATTAGTTTTCAAAATAAAACTTAAGCTTAAGCCCCACTTAAGGTAGGTATAATACTGTCTTGTCAAATAATAATAATATACAATAATTTGGTTTTACATTTTAATATAACGTTTATTTTATTTGAACTATTTGAACTATAACGGACAATTTTAACTATTTACAATATTAGTTTTTTCCGCAGTCGTAGATTTCACTGTCGTACTTAAGTATGAATTATTTTCAATAGTATTTCTATTGAAAATATATATATAAAGAGTAGTTTTTCTTTTTTGATGTATTATTGCGTTGTATTTTTAATTTTCTTTTTAAAATTCCGCTCAAATACATCCGTTCAGACATTATATTAATAAACCAAAATACAAAATAATAATGAAAATATAAATTAGTATAATATTATACTTAAATATAAGTTACAACTTATTATACGTATGAATAACGACGAACGATTTACAAACCACAATAGATTAAACAAAAAAAAATTATCCATGTAACGCATTGGGACGGTCTACCACTGCAGATTTTTTTGCACGACGCTTTTTGTTGTTTTATACAAATGGATTCATCAATTTTACTGACTTAATGACTATATTCATTTCCAGGTATTGTCCGTGATACATTTAACTGTAGGTTTTTTTAAAATTTTAATTAACGTCATGATTATTTTTATTTTGAGTTGAATTTTTATAGAAATTGTTTTGTGAATATAGCAACGATTTAATATTTTTAAATTTTTTAAGTATGTTTTATTGAGCTCATTAAACATTAATTTCCACTCAATCACATGGTATAGTATTTGCAGAATACCCATCTACTAACTTACATAGCATATAAATATGTTTTTATTACATTATATATAGGTATTTACTATTGATCGTTTAGTAATAAATAATAACACTTCTTTTCATGTTTAAAATAATTATCACACATACACTTAATGGAATAATAAAAAAATAACCTACCTACACATATTTGCGTTTTATAAATGGATTAATCAATTAATTGAGTAGGATTTGAAAGTGTTGTACAAATAGTTTTGTGTAATATATTATATTATAGGATCATTATAATGTTGCCTCGGGAGTTGAAACGAGGATTGCAGCCCAAAACAGCTTTAATAATATTTTGCATACGCGAGAAATTATGATTGAAACGAATCGTCTAATAAGCAATAATGTTTTTTTTTAATACCTCGGCTACTATATAAACATTTAAAATGTCAGTGTCTACCTATGTGTAATAATTTATAGGATTAATGACGATAAGCTATTTGTATATGATTGTATATTTGTATATTGATGTGCTTCCAATACAAACACTTTATGTATACATTTATATAGCCAAGTTCTGATTAAGGGTGGCAGGGGGAGGGGTGGCACGGTTCCAGGGATTGTTGGTTTAATAGGGGCTCATCTTTCTCAACTGAATATATTTTTTAATGTATTAAAAATAGTTTTCAAAACATAAAATTGTTTTAGTAGGTAGTAATAAATTATAAAATAAAAATGTTCTTAATTTTATGTCACTATAAATTACTATTTACTAAATTATAATAAATATTAAATCGATATTCTAATAATTCATAACAGAACGATGAAGCTTATAAAATGGGAGTTGTGAACTACATTGTACATATATTCTACACGCACAGGTACCATAAATAGTAAAGTACAAAATTATACAATATTGTATATAGTGTATACAGATGGTAAAAATGAAGTGATACAATTTTTTTAAGTTAAAGTTTAAAAAGAGCCTACTACGTGTATGGTGTTCCGGAGCCCAATTTCAATATTCTTAATCTGGGCTTGTATGCACCTGACGTACCTGTAGACTACATGTGGCTGTAGATGAATATCATTACTACAACAGTAATATAAAGTAAGTTGGATTAGAACACCCCAGCAGGATTTGTGAACGGTGGGCCTGATTTGGTGCGATTCAAATTGATTTATTCATTGACTCTAAGTATATATAATTATCTAGGAGTAGTATTGTTCACACAGTGCCTCTTCTGCTGTCGACTGTACAGGAAAAAAAAGTATATAATTATCAAGGATTTCCATGTGTTGGTCACAAAATATTTTAAATTAATATTATCATGACTTTTTCATTTTTTACATCTTATTGTCTGACTTTTAAATAGTTTTATAAGAGATTGTTTTTAGATGTTTTCAATAGCGATTTAATATTTTTCAATAATAATTAATTGGATTCGATAAGCATTAATTTGCATTCAATCACATATTCACATATACAGGTTGGTAGTATTTGTGGAGTACCTACTACCTACCAGTTATTGGTAGTTATTTACACAACATAAATTACATTTTAAAATCTACATATACATCTTTTATATTTATAATATCCACTACAGTAGGTATTTACGACCGATCGCAGAATAATAAATAATTACGTTTGCTTATATGTTTAAAATAATTATCACACTCACACGCTCAATGGCATAATATAATAATAACCTACCTACATATGTTTGCGTTTGATAAATGGATTAATTAATTGAGTAGGATTTGAAAGTGTTGTACAAATAGTTTTGTATAATAAATATTATATTATATGATCATTATAATGTTCCCTCGGGAGTTCAAATGAGAGGTTGCAACCCAAAACGACTTTAACAATTCGCAAACGGTTTATCATGATACGCGAGCACATAGCGTAGGTATTGCTGTTCACGCCGTTACCGAACCTACGGTTATTGCGGTTGTCGGCAAGGACTCGTGAATTGTATTGAAGGCGGAAGCGGGATGGGTTATCCAAACAAATGAATAAATTGAAATCTTATCAAAATGCAATTATTGCAGCGCCGAGCGCACAATATACGTATATATTTTTACAGCTATACAAAATAGTTATGAGGTATGTGCATGGAGCCCCACGAACATAACAAATATGATTATATTCAATCAGTATCGAGCACAACAAGCTCAAACACTTGTCTATTTATAAATAATGCTAAATAATGGCTAACCACTCAAAACATATACAATCATACGTTTTTTATGATGGTCACACAGAGCACGAGTGCAGGGAATTAAAATACATACCTAATGTGTGTGTTACGACCTGATGGCGACAGCTACCTAATGGTCGGCGGCCCCTCGCCGGAACGGCTACAGCGGACGGGATGACCCTCTCTTAAGGTGCCTTTACACTGTATCGTGTCGTCCATAATTTAGGACGTCGTCTTAAAATTACAGTGTTTTGATTGGCTGAATATTGTGGTTACCTAATTAATATACCATGTTACCAGGCGTTACCAGAAAGTTGAAAAAAATTCAACTTGTCATCGTGCGGTAACAGTCGTGGTTCAATCCTCCTGATAATAATAAATAATTTTATAAACCTATCTATTAATATATAATTGTTATCAACTACCTTCTATCATAAAATAAAGTGACATTACATTCGTTAACCTAATATATAACATTCTACCAAGAACGAAATTGGAAATGGACGACACGATAAGAGTTATGGACGACACGATACAGCCGTGTAAAGGCACCTTTAGTCGGTGCTTGACTAATATTTCGATCTGAAGCGGTGATGCCAACTTACTGAGCACAGCTACGACACGGGACAATATCCCGCCTGGCGATCGCACCAGGCATTTGGCGGCGGCCGACGAGTGAACGTTCAGCTCGACGGCCAAACGCGAAAATACGAACAATCGGTTTGGACGATAGACGTATACGTATAACAACTAGATAGCCGACTACCGAATAATATCGAAGTCGGCAGCCATAATACGCCGACAACGGGAAATCGCACGATCCCCGTTGACATATCATCATGGCCGCACGACTTCAACGTCCCCGCGGGAATGTAACGTGCAGTCTACGGTTGTTTTGTATTATGTCTGCGGTTTTAAAAGTGTTTGTCGTCAGGTTTGTCTGCAGCTCAAAGACTGCCCCGGCTGATCGCGGCCACTGCAAAGAAGCGCGAGGTTTGAACGACGACAAGCACGAAACGGAAAACGGACGAGACTTTGGCGTTCGGTGCGACCGTTTGGAAAAGACGACAATTCGAAAGCTGTGTACCAACGGGACGGCTGGCGGCCCGGCGTCACAGGCTGACGAACTGTCGCCGGAGCGGAAAGCTCGCTCGGACGTTCCATGTCCGCGACTTGGAGAGTCCGGAGCAAAGCTTATTTGGCGCCAAACCCGTTCCGAGTTCGACGATTACGATTGAAACAAATCTCCTAAAAAGCGGTAATATATATTTTTTTAACGCCTCGTCGGCCCCACTATACATAAGCTGTACCTAGATAAGCGATAATACTATTAAGTAAACCCATTATAGGTGTGAATGTGTACAATAGTTGTCAACCATTAATGTGGATTCGATGCAAACACTTAAATTATGTTGGCGCATGCCCACATAATGGGTACCTATATAAAGTATAAAATATGAATACTACGACCAAAGTTGTATTATGTAGGTCATAGCCGAGGTAATGTCCCACATCCATACCCATATTATAGAATATGTGTTCCACGAATAGTGTATCTAAAGACCACGAAGGCTAATAACACTGTTAATAAAATTATATAGGTACACTATTAATTCTTAGTCTACTATATAGTTGTACTCAAAACCAGAGCTTTGCATCAGCATCAAATATTGGGGTTTCGGGTTTCGGGTGCTGGATGTATTCGTATGTTCCAGCACTGGAATACAAAATCTTAGCAAACGTTTAGGTTAACCGTTTTTATTTGGGTTAATATTGGTTATTACGGGTATTCAGCAGTCTAGAAAAAACATGTTTTTTATTGAAGACTGAGCCCCCCAAAAAAATTGCTTAGCCAAAAATTTTTTTTTTAAATGATTCATGTTATTTATAATAACATTTATAAATTTTCGTCATGAATAATGCGCATCATTTATTTTGGATCAAATTCATGACTGTCAATCCATTGTTCAGTTTTGTTGAGACCACATCTATATTTTTAGATTCTGAGCAGAGCGATGATGTATTGATTTTACAATTATGTGTTTATTTTTAAATTTTGTGTCTGTCATCACCTTTTGAGGCAGTAAAAATGCTTCGGTTTTTCTTCAACAGCATCTTTTTTGGTAGGAAAGTAAATTTAGTTAGTACTTTTGTACTTTTGGAGATCGAAAGTAAAAAAAATTCAAAAGCGGCAGGAAAACAAACAATAAATTAAGGAAAAATTGAGATTTGAAACAATCGATTTTGTTTTTTAGTGTAACTCTAAAGAAAACTACAGTTTATGGATGCAATTTTCACTGAATTGAATGTGTCAATTCACACTTGAATCCATTATATAAGCCAGTACACCTCGACACTAGCGAGATATTGCAACTCTTTTTGAGCTATTTATTGTCATAAGTAAAATTCGAGTTCCATTAGTTTTTTTTTTAAATTATTGTCGGTACAACATTTTTTGCCGAATCAAAAAATTTGAAAATAGAACGAAAACTCATAAGTTTTTGTTAGTGGAAATTAAAAGTTGAGTTTAAATTCTCAATATATTTTTTGGCCGTCTGAAGTTAAAATGTTGACTAAATTCATAGCCACGATTTTTTTTTATGAGTATTTAAAGTTCAAATGTTGACAATATTTATAAAAATCTCGACAAATTTCAAATTACTCTTTAGTTAAAAAGTTACATAATATTCATTGTTTCAAAATAAATGTTCATTTTATTTTATTTTTAGATTTGTTGGTTTTATTTTTATTTAAAAACAATTAATCAAATATCAACTGAATATTTATATTTTTATGGTTTAATTTTCTAAATATTTTGACTTCTTTTGAACTATAATCTATGTAGACTTGAAATATTTTAAGTTCCTCATATTTTTTATGTTAGTTAAAAATATTCACTAGGACCAAAAGATTAAACATTTGATACCAGGTTCATCCTAATAAGTCATAATAGCACTTATTATAGTGAATTAATAATATTAAAAATACATATAGGCACCATTTTTTAAGTACCTATGTGTAGATGCAATGTAGACGAAATCGCGACGATTTTAGAATTTTTTTATAGTTAAGACTTAAGAAATGTTCAATTTTTATAGATAAAAATTTTAAGTTGAATTCAAAGTTCCTCATGGGTAATAATCAAAAAATGTAGGTACACAAAAATATAACAGGAAATTTTTTTTTAGAAATTTGTAGTTTAAGTTTGAAATAAATAATATATTTAAGCAAAGAATAACTTTATAATAATAGTTATGTAGTAGTTCAAAAACATAATTCGTGGGGAGGTACTTGAAACTTTTAAAGTAGGTATATTATTATTTTATTTTATGCACACAATGACATTGTCAAATGCAAGGGCTTTAAGACTTATCAAGATGTGGTATGTGCTCAAAACCAAAGAGTGGGCTTTAGTTTCGACACCCCCCCCCCAAGTTTTTTTTTACCTGATTACCGCACAGCGTCGTATTATATCATTGGTATAATTATAATATGCGATTGAAACGAATCGCCTAAAAAGCAATGGTATATTATTATTTTTTTTGTTGTTTAATACCTCGGCTACCACATCATAAACACTGAACGCGTATAATGTGTACATGCAGCATGATACCTAGACCATTCCTACGCATAATAAAAATAATAATAATAATAATAATAATAATAGTGGTAACTGGTAATAATAAGCGTTAAGCCATTGGCCGTGACTTTGTATAATATGATAATAATTACTAACCATTAATGTGCATTCGATACAAACACTTTGTGTACATATAGATGAATATCGTTACTATACTATACGGTCTGTGCGGAGGTAATAATGTGTACAGTATATACCCACAGCCACGTTATACACACACATACATACATATATATATATATATATATACACGAATAGCGTACCTACCTATATATAGGTGTAAAAACTGTAAATCATAACCGCGGTCGGGCCTCCACAATGTAAATATTATAATGTGTGCGTATAATTTATAAACGTATTATGTTTAAGACCGGACCACCCCTGGGCTACGAATGAGTCGGCCCCGGTTGTCAAATAAATCTGTTTTTATAGCGAAATCATTTCCCCCCCCCCCCCGACCCTGCCCCCGTCGCACCGTCGCTCATCGCGGCGGCGGCGGGCGCAGGCGATGGTTTTTTATTTTTTAAGACACGGCCGGGCACCGGAATTATTTCATGCCACTCGGCAACACGCTGAGAGGCGTATATGATATTAATAATATTACGCGTTAAAACAGAGCCGGCAAATCGGTGAGCAAATCGCACATTCCCTCCGCGTACAGAAAGGTACCGACACTGTATACAGGGCGATTCGCCGGGCGGCGCAAGCTCACCCCCGTTTTTTTATTCTACGATCGAAATTCTACGTCGATGTAGCGCTCCGCGGTTATTGGATATTTGGATTTTTTGCAAATTGTTACACTTCTGGTACCCGTTTAGAGACCATACGATTTTCTAATTCTTGACATTTTTTTTTGTACAACTCACTCTATAGGATTCCATAGAGTGTCCACGTGGATGCACGAACAACACTGCAGATTATCAAAATGATCATCGCCTCTCTTTTTTTTTACTGTACATTTTTAGCAGATCGATTTTTTGGTTGCCTAGTACTTTTTTTAGTCTCCTATTGACGCTCTCTCTAAATCAAAATTCGAAAGCTTACCCATAACTTTGTTTTGAGTTATTTAACTTTGTGCCCGCTAAGGATAATACATTATAGGTCCATGATAAAGCGGTTTGAAGGATATTGAATGGGGGACTATATGGTTGGTTTGAATTTTTAAAAACCCAAGTTTAATAAATAATGAGTCACACTTTAATAACTACAGTATAGATCCAGAAATATATCTACTTCATATTTTCGTAATACCATCTTTAAGGACAATAATATTATTATCCTTAGCGTAAATCTGTATTTTAAAAACTATGAAACGGCTCTTCAAATTTGTTTTGTTAGTCGTTACTTTGTCCGAATTTGGCAAATAAAAATTATCCACTAAATAATTTAGAGTTAAAATGGGGGTTGTAATAGTTGGACGAGAAACATAATTTTGTATCGCCACAGGAGTACTGGACACTTATTAAGCATTTAAAACAATGTCAAGAAATTTAAAACGTGGCCTATAAGTATAGGTAGTATAAACTATAATATGTATTGATTCCAAAAATCGTAGTTTGAATAAATAAGGGTAAGCATAATCCTCGGCGAATCACCCTGTATACGATATTAATATTATCGTGCGTTCGCTCTCGACGATGTTGTTAATTTTCTAAATTGATATAAAACACTGCGCCGGTATGGTAGGCACTCATTATATTATTATAATATTATAATATATTTATATATACATTTTTTTTTTCATACACAAATTCGTGATTTCCATTTAATTGCAAACGTTTTAAAATATTATGTCTCTGATACTCATAATATTATATCATCCAGTAGTGATCGTACCATAAAATATAATAATATTCACTTTGTCTCATAAAATAACTGCAGTGTAATGTGATTCAAATAACGTGCCACGCGGTATTAAAAAGCCAGGATATTTATTGACCTCTGAATTTACAATATGATGTAAACGAGAACCGTATATTATATTCGTACACATTATATCCCGATAGGTACTATACATTATATGTACGCGTGTTGTAGGTATGAGATTTTATACATTTTTTTTTTTTGTTTTGATGTTTGTTTTGCGCAGTCGAAACTCAATAATGGCAAACCACAGCTACACATAATATGAGCATTGGCACAGACCGTATATATATGTACTATTTATGCATCGAGTAAAATTTTTCCGTTGCGCGAACACACCGGGCTGACAACAGCTGTTTAGAAAACGCCAACCCTGGGCAAGTTAATGGTAATTTTTAGTTGAGTTAAGTTAAGTTGACTTAAAACGTTTTAAAAAGTTTAAACTTTTAAAGTTAATATAGTTATCCTAATTTTTTTTTAACTCAGTTGATTTAAAGTTATGCGGAAACTCACAATTTACTTATTGACTTAAGTTATTAATTGTATTTATTTTGAATATATAAGTAGCCGGTTATAATAACAAAAATTGTTTTTAAAATAACAAAAATTAAATGTTTACGCACTATTTATCATCAGTACAATAATAACTGTAATTATATTTATAATTTAATTATTTATAAATTAACTAAATTTTATTTGATTGAAAGTTACTCGTTATTTATAAAGTTTATATCAATAAAGATCATCAAGTTAAGTTATGAAGGTTAAATTTTAAAAAATTGAAAAATTAAAGGCCGCTTTTCGAAATGACAACTATCCTAAATTTTAAGTTGGACCAGTAGTTTTGGAGTGCATTGCATGTTAACTCGTTGTATGCTTGATTTTTATAAATTAAGATATTGTAATAATATATTATGTATTAAAGAGGTTTATTGTTATAATACTTACGAGAATTAGGTAATACCTATTTAATGAGTTTTGAAAAGTTTAAAGGTACCCACGTGACGATTGGTCTATTTTGATTGGACGACGAGGAATTTTAATAAATCAAGCAAACATCTACATTTTTTCTATTTATTTAATACCACGATAAATCATTTAATCTTATACTATCATTATAGGTGTACGACATTATAGTAATAATATATATATATTTTGACTTCATAGTCGTAATGAAAAAAGTAGTAGTACCTAACGCTCGTTGGCAGTCGAGTACACCTCGTTATAGTGTATAAACTTGGTCACTCAGGGGAACGATTCTGAGCAAAGACAGTCTAACTTTTTAGTAACCATAAGGTAACCATTTTTTGGAATTCAGGGTGACAATTTAATAATATATGATTTCGATACCTACGGGTTACTTTAAATTCAAATTTTCGATAGTTCTATATTTTGTTTAATATATTAAAAAATAAATGTTACAGTAAAACTTTTAAAGTTTTAACTATAAGTAAAGGGAAATATAACAGTGTAACAGTTAGAGCTTTTCTTATAGATTTCAAGGTCACAAACCACGAAATTATTTGAATTCACCTTGTCTCCCCCCT